>NC_041385.1:708666009-708706976 GCF_002162155.2 Triticum dicoccoides
CGGCCGACTTCACGACCTTCCCGGCTTTCGGAGCCATGGCGGAGGTGGTGAGAGAGATCGACGGCGTTGGTGGTGCCGGTGGCGATGGGGGGCGGAGCGCCGCTCTCTTTCAGCTTTGGGAAGAAGGGGGGAGCGGCGGAGGTTTTTTGAGATTGGGATAGCAACCGGCGAGATGGGCGAACTGCCCCTATTTCCCCTGCTTATAAAGAGGGAGGGGGCAGACGTTCCATCTTTCCAAATAAAGAAACCACCCATGATCTCTCCCACGACGCCGCGCTCGACGCACGTCGTTCGGGGAGGGCACAGTGGATACGGCGTCACCCAGGCCGCGCGTGCTCGTGCCCTGTTTTGCGCCTGGCCCAACAGCGCTCAGCACCGTGTGTGGCCCAGGCCCGGGGGCTCCTGTCGGTGTACTAGAGTAGGGGTACCCTAGTATCCCGAACTTGTGCACGGGCAGTCGCAGCACCCCGCGGCAAGGCTTGCCGGGTGACCGCCAAGGTCCTCCGTGGTTCCTTTGGAGCCATTCAAGAACAAAGTGTTCAGTCCAAGGAGACAAGGCCCCGGCAAGAGGAGCTTGCCGGGGAGGCCAACCAAGGCATCTCAAGGAACTTGCCGCGACGCGCCACGCGTCTCGGCGAGGCCCGGTGAGCGACAAGCTTCCGGACGCAACAAGACAACGACCGTGGCAAGGCGCTTGCCACGGCAAGCTACCACTCTGTACCCGCGCTCCAGCACATCCACCAACGTGTCGCCCTGGGACCTTTCCAGGCGCGCGTGGCAAGAGGCTGTGCAGCCAGCAGTGCACGGTGGCGAGCGACACTGACAAGATTGCCATCGTGGCAAGCAGTGGCGTCCCTGATGGTCCCTTTTTGCACTATTTAGGCGACACAGATGGGCATTTAATGCCTTTGTCCCCTGCCGTCAGGGTTAGGTATGATACACTGTATAGGTAGTTGTACCAACCGCAATTCCTTTTCCATTTTTACCCTCGTCTACGTTGCCACCTGTCGGTGACCCCTTTAGCATATAAAAGGAGGCCCATGCGCAACGTAGAGGGGGGTTCAAGGGGAGAAAAACACTCACGCTCGGTCTCGTCAGCAGCTAGTGTGTACTGTAGCACTCAGCGCTCCCGAGCAAGAACTCAATACACTCAGACATGCAGCAGTAGGAGTGTTATCTCTCCGGAGAGCTCCGAAGCTGGGTAAACTGCTCGTGTGCTTCGCCTCGATCCGCTCTTCGTGCAATCTCCGCCCCCCGCCGAACCGAAAGGGGCTCGGTCCGCCGGTCCCATAGGTGTTCGTGGATCAGTTTCCCCGACACCCTTTTACATACTTAATTAAGGCCTTGTTCGGTTACACCCCTCCACAAGAGGATTGGAGGGGATTTGGGGAGGTTTTGACTTGTAGAGGATTAAATCCACTTCAATCCCTGCCAAATCCCTCTCAACTGAACACAGCCTAAGGATGTTAAAAATTCCTGAAAATTCGGGATTTATCATTTGCGTCCCAAAACTAATGAGATCACCTTACGAAACAAAAATTATACTCCTCCTAAAAGCCACAACGGTCGTAGGAGCGCTTGCGGCGCACCACGAGTGCCCTGGTGCGTGTCCGTTTCCCAGCGCGCTGACACAACGCCTCTTCTTCAGCCTCGCAACTCGCGAAGTGCTGATTGGCGGCTTGCCGGCGGGCGAGCGCGATCTCACCGGTGTGGTGATCCGGCGCCAACAGGTACTCCTCCTGGCTGGAAGCGTGCACCCGGTTCACGTACCGCCAAGCGTAGATGAGACGCTTGGGCCCGACTGCACTCAGGGCGTCAGCACGGGCGTCCTACGCCACCTTCACGGCCCTCGCACGAGCCTTCTTCCAAAGAACCAATTGCTTGACTCTCTCGGACGCGACATAGATCTCCCAGAAAGCTTGTTGCGCGGTGTGCTTCTCTTCCTCGGCCTTCTTCTCTGCCTCTATTTTGGCGCGCTCTGCTGGAGGCAAAGCCTCCCACAAGGCGACATCCATTTCTTTCCAAAGCTCCTCAAGGCTGGGGGGCTCGACGGGCGGCACGGCGTTCTCCTTGTAGCGAGGAGCCGACGCGTCCTCCGACGCACGTGCTGGCGAGATTGGGAACACCGACGCGTCCACCTCGACGCGTCGCGGCGAGGAGCGGAACACCGACGTGTCCTCTTCGACTAGTGGCGGCGAGGAACAGAACGGCGACGCGTCGCGTCGCGGCGAGGAGCGGAACGCCGACGCGTCCTCCTCGACTAGTGACAGCGAGGAACAGAATGACGACGTGTCGCGTAGCAGCAAGGAGCGGAACACCGATGCATCCTCCTCGACTAGTGGCGGCGAGGAACGGAACGGCGACGCATGACCGTCCGCGCGGTGCAGCGAGGGGCTCCTAGGGCTTGGGAGGGGCGATGCCATGGTGGTCGACGTGAGAGGGAGGGGGAGGAGATAGCGATGAACGTGAACGTGAGGGGGAGGAGATAGCGATGTCGTGGGAGGCGCAGTATTTATAGCGAGCAATGGCACACCTACGTAAGATATGGACTGAGCTGCACTGACTTAACTACAGGTCCAGTTGCGTCACTGACATGTGGGCCAGTACACAGCTGGGCCCATATGTCAGTGACCCAATGCACCTGAAGTTAAGTAAAAGCTACGTGGGCATATTTGTTGGAGTAAATTACGGGGGAGCGAAGGGGTGGAAATATTGCTGGTCACAATGGATTGGACAAGCGTGGGGGGAGGAGAGTCATGCATGCAGATTTTTTCACACGGGGTGGAGTGGTGGGACCGCCGGAGGGAGAAGGAGAGTTTGGCAGGCATATTGTTTCCACACATGGAGAGGAAAAGATTTGGAGACGAACGGGCTTCCTGCAGGTATGGGGAATGGTGCATAATAAGTCATCTTGCATGCCGGGCTAGGTATAGTCTCAAGTCATTAAAAACATACACGCCCCACACATGTTCATATTTCAAGGTGCACTAAATTATTGCATGCGATGATTAAGGCTGGCCATCATGGTGGTATCTTAGCTGGTATCATGCACACGGGAATAGCAAACATGTTGATGTGGCAAAGAATTAAAGAAGAGAGGGGGGTTAGAGTAACTAGTGTTCATGCATGCATTGGGAAACACATTTTTTTGTGAAGAACGACATCATTAGTTGAGTACTTTTGTAGACTTCAAAAACTATTCCACCGCCTCTACTATCTTGCTAAGAGTAGGCGAAAATTTTGAGTCGAGCCCTTTAAACTAGAAGGGAGGTAGTGGTACTCTAATAGCTAGGTGTGTAAGTCATCTTACGAAAACCAAATAATCCCAAAACATGTAGGCGCGGTGCATTAACTTCTACCTCGTTTCTTGTTTCTTGACATATCAACCAATAAGAGATGAGGGTGTGCATGCTTTTAATGACCTGAGACTATCAAACATGACATGCAGTGGTTAGTTCATTGCATGCAATACTATTTAATTAGCAAATAAATATTAATGTCTCTCGTTTTCCCCTCCTCCTTGGTCACGGTGCACAACCTAAGATGACTTACTCACCTAGACGGAGGGAGTATCAACATTCACAATGTCAAATCAATATTTTTACACTCATTATAAAACATAGTTCTTATACTCATTATAATCAGTATTGTAGATATTGATATTTTTAGTATAAATTTGGTCGTGGGCTTTCATTGATGCCTGTCAAAGCGTGGAGGAAGCGGAGCTTAGGGCTTGCATTGCCGGTCTCTACGTAGGTATTTCTCTTCATAATCCTGTAATTTTAGAGACTGATGCGCTTTTGTGGTAGCGTCTCTTGTTCCGGGGGACTATGACAGGTCTGCTATGCGTGACCTGAAGATGAAACCATTGAGAATCTCGAAGTTGATCAACAATCTTCAATTGTCAAAGATTAGCCGTTCGGCCAATAAGGTGGCACACTTAATCGCTAAGTATAGCTTTGACAATAAATTAGATGGTATTCTTGTAAATAACGTACCGCCCTGTGTGGTGAATATTGTATCAAATGAGTGTACTGGTGTGTCTGGTTAATTAATATAAGGTGGTGTTCAAAAAAAGTATATATTTGGTCAAACACTTTGCAAACGGTTGACGGGAGTAAAAAGGACCAGAGGGAGTATCATGCATGAGGAGTAGGCAAAAAATGCTCATTTATAGCCGGTCGAAGTCTCAAAGGGCGCGACCGCACGAGGGAGGCGAAGGTCGTGGGAGGCGCGAGGGTTGACGGAATTAAGTGAAGTTACATCCACGCGCCGACATGGCGTGCGAGCAGGCAGAAGCTATACCGTCAGGCCTACGATATGGGTCTAGTAGACATGACATCTAGTGGGTCCCGCATAGTTCTCGAGAACTCTTTGGGGGCTTGCAGCCGTTTATCCACCGGGCAAGCCAGCAACCCCACGCCGTTCGCACGCCCTACTTGTCCCCATCTTCTACCTCACAACAGTTCACTCCCAGTTGTCCCGTACTTTCACATTAGTTCGTCCCAGTTTTTGCGGGGTACAACAGTTCAACTTCTCCTAACCCTCCTCCAAAATCCATGGCCTCCCAAATCTCCATGGTCGCCGCTGAGTACCAGGTTAGAGCCATCATCGGCGATCAGTTCATCGTCATCTACACACGTGGATCTGCGATGGTGAAAGCATGGCTTGCTCGCTTCCTACGTATGTTCAACAGTTCAACGGATGAGTGGGTCGCTGGGCTAGATGTTGAGTACACCACAGTCCTGGGACGAGAGAAGGATCTAAAGGACGAAGAGAGGAAGAAGCCCGCCGTGATCCAGGTTTGCGTACATAATGTTTGCTTGGTCTACCACATATGCCATGCCGACATTGAGTGCCAGGATTTTAAGAACTTCCTCAAGGACAAAAGAGTGAAATTCATTACTGTAGGCTTTAAGAACGACAGGGATGTCCTGCGTCGGATAGGTCTCGTTGTAGGCCAGCCCTTCGATCTCCAGAAGGCAAGCCTGGTGTCCTCTTCTCAACCTTCAATGCTGACCCTGGCAGCAGCCATGATTGATCCTTCGTATGCTAAACTGAAGAAACCTCATCACGAGTTTCATCATGCATGGGAGTCGAAGATATTAGATGAAGATCACATCCTGTATGCAGCAATGGATGCCTACCTTTGTTTAAATATCTACATGGGTTGGATGAAGAAGCAAAGCCCAGTGTCCGGTTCAAGCAAAGAAGCGTCGGCGAAGAGGAAGAGGAAGAGGGACGAGGACGAAGTCGAGGACGTGGACTCGGACTCCGAGTAGGTGGCAGTGCCTTCGCTCATGCTGGTTCTACTGCAGTGTCAAGCGGACTAGTTGCTTAGTTTATTTTCAAGGGTGTGCTGTGCTGAGGCCCCAGCAGAACTATGTTTATGTTCTTTCTCGTTATTTGAACTCTTTAGTATGTAGAGTAGTACTAGTACTATGTCTTACTACTGTTCTTCTTGCAATTGGTACTACTGCTCGTACCTTCGTGTTCCTATTGTACTTAATACATTCGTACTAGTAGTATAATTTGGGTCAGTCGATTTGTGAAATAAGTTCGACGGAGCGAAGGAAGAAGACGACAGAAGAGGTGGAAGAAGCCCTTCTAGCCATCCATGTTGCATCAAACGGCTCACATGAGTCGACTGACCCAAATTGCTCCTTCAGATTGCAGGATCCACGTGGCATTCAAGGTCTCGAAGGTAGATTCCACGTCCACACCCGGTTTGCAAGCTCGACGCGCGCGCGACCGACTTCCGCCGCGACAGCCACCATGCGCACCTCCTCCGTGCGGGTGGAGACGACAATGAAACGCCAGTTCCTCCTCGCCGGCGTGCTGGAGCACGCGCTCGTCCTCCTCTTCGTATGCTGCATGCATAGACGCGGCTCCACCAGCTGCTCGCTTGCTTGGCATCCCGGCGGCATGGCGAGGAGGGACTGCAGACGATGTGAGCGGGCGAGCCTTCGGCTTCATGGCACAGGGATGGCGGCGACACGGCGGTGATGGGCGAGAAATTGTTGGTCAGAGCAGGCGGGCGCCGGCATGCGCAATGGCGGCGGCGGCATATTGATGAGTGCGCGTATGGGAGCTTACTTTAGTTTTATATGAGGTTGGTCAAACTTAAAAGAAAACCGTACTAGTACACGTAAACATTAGACTTATGCAGCGCTTTTATTAATTTATTTTTTTGAAGTTAGTACCACAGCCACGATACGGAATCCTGTGCAAGTGCGTGAACCGCGGCCGCGCGGTCGATCGAATGGTGCGTCACCGTGTCGCGCTTGAAGGACATCCACCGAACCTTTTTGTGTGCGTGAAAACAATCCTCGAATATTACTCAACTTTTTTTCCTGGAAAAGTTCTTGACGCTGCAATATTTCCATATATTTGAATTTAGCTCCAGTTTGTGTTTATTTGGATTTGGACGTTTTAGGTGCGCCCTAGTTTTTTTAATACTTATTTTGTGTGTGTGACTGAGAGAGATCGTGTGTATGTGTCCATATGTGTGTTGTGGCGGGAGGGCAATGTGGAGACGGTGTGCGTGTGATACAGACATAGAGAGGTGTGAATGTGCAAATGATCATGCATGAGTGAGACATAGACAGATGTCGATACGTTGTGTATACATGAGAGAACGGTCTTCTAGTTTGCTTGTGTGTGTGTGTGTGTGAGAGAGAGAGAGAGGAGCATCCGTAACCCAACAACCATCTCTCTCGATTCGTTCGTCCCTCGCACAATCGCATGCAACATATGCATCAACACGCACATTTTGACACCCTCACTCGGCCCCTGCCCACTTCAAGGCCCACACAATCTCTTCGTGAATACCCATGTCTCTCCTTAGGTTTGTTTTTGCTCAATATCTGACACACACACACACACACACGTAGCACAACACACACACACACACACACACACTCCCGAGCACACAATGCATCCCCATCCAAGGTTATACGGCGACCACTCTCGCTTGTGCTTCTTTGCACCCCAACATGCACAACACCTCGATCTTCAAAGAGGGCATCGAGCAGATCGAAGACGGCGACCACACCGCGCTAGAGAATGCGGGGTCATTTGGAAGCAGAGTGATGTGACGATGGCTGACTGACTCCTCCCCCCACCGTCTCTCTCTCTTGCACAAAATTACCAATCCCTCTCTCCCCCGCACAAAATTGTCAATCCCTCAACCCATGAGATCCTTCCCCTCTCGTCCATGTTTTTCCAACTCTCTCATCAAACATGTGGTCTCTTCTCCTTCCACGTATACAGAATCTGGATGCACACGCATCTCAGGTATATTACATGTCTCCATCTTTCTCACATACCTAACTTCTTCCTCTCTCTTTCTCTTTCTCTATCTCTCTCTCTCTGTCTCGTTAGGTTTGTCTCCTACTCTCTCATCCACATACATACAATCTTTCCCGCCCTATCTGCTCCATCTTCAAAAGCTCTCTCTGCACGTTTCATTCACACAATGGGATATGTCAAAATGTTGCTTCTATAATGGCTGATGTAGAGTTTTGGCTGTTTTTGTTGCATCCTACAAAGTAATAACTATGAAATGCATTTAGATTCTCATTTGACTGGGATTATGTGAGTTTGAGCATGTTGTGAAGTACTATAGACCTTGTATACATCTTGGGATTCGACAATGATTATAACTATTGAATTGTATAGACCATTACATTCGAAGTCAATAGCCTAATATATTTATTTCACAATTTCAACAAATGATTAGTTCAAAAAAAAAACTAAGAAAACAAATGTGTACTCCCTCCGTTTTTATTTAAGTCCGCGTATTAGCATTGGTCAAAGTCAAGTTTTGTAAACACTCAGCAAGCTTATAACAAAAAATATTAACATATACAATAACAAATAAATACCATTAGATTCATTATTGAATGTACTTTCACATCATACATATTTGTTATGGTAAATGTTTATATTTTTATATAAACTTGGTCAAACTTTAGGAAGTTTGACTTCGGTCAAACCTAATATGCAGAGTTTACTACTACTACTCGCTAGTTGCTTAGCCGAATCACTCAACATGCCACATGGGGAGTCCAGTGTCACAAAATTTTGAGGTCGGTGGGAAAATCTCCCGCGACCCTGATTCGAGCAGTGGGAAGTTACCATCATAGCCTTCGGAACATGCCTACGAATGATGCTTGGTAGGGGGCTGTTTTCGTAACTTCAGGTTCACCCTACCCAGCCAGCCCCACCCCGGCACCCAGAGTAGTACACCTGAATACTCCCCATTTTCTATCCCCACCGCAAAATAGACTTCTCCACGGCACCGCAGCCTTCATGCTCCTCCCCTTTACATCGGCGCACTCGTCCACCATAGCGCATCTGCCTCATCGACGACCTCGTACGCCACACTGGAGCCGGTCCACCGTCGTCGTCGTAGACGGAGCCTCTTCCCCGACATTATCTTCCACGGTCTCGGATCTGCTTCCCGGAAGCCGACACCAAGCACAGAAGTACCACCGTTGTGGACAATGAACTGACTCCCATTGCCGACCATGACTCACAGAGGCCGCCGCGACCATCGTTCTCCTCCTCGATTGGTAATGTGTGTATTGAATCACTTAGCAGTACATGTGCAGTTCCAATTTTGTTCATACCTACCCTTCAATTTTCCTGGGTGCTATTGTTCCCGTAAAAGTAATTGGTTATAGCCTCCATTATCCAACAGAATATCAGCTTGTAATTGTGCATCGCTCGTGTATCGCGCTGTGCTTGGGTAGGTTTTTCATCTGCAACCAGCAGTGTGGCAAATGATGGAAAGGTTTTTAGAACTAGCAAGATGCCCATGCATTGCACGCATCAAGATGCATTTGTATGAGTAGTTTATCTTGTGGGAGAAAAGGATGAACGAGGGAAGGCCTTATTTGCAAATCTAGAGAGGGGTATGGGTATCGTTTTGGAAAATTCCCATTTGTTTCCTTCCTATCTATCAGATATAAATCAGACGGCCTTATTTGCAAACGAAAGTAACACCCTTTCAATTACTTTCGTTTAGCCTCGTGTTCTTCGATGTGTATATGTTGTAGTTTCTGTTTCTCTTAAGCGTGGTGTTCTTCGATGTGTAATAAGAAGAGTCTTAATCGTCCTAATGCTTTCATTTTTAACTTGATGTAGGAAGTGAGTGTTCTCACCTTGTAGTCTGTTTTTATATTTCTTTTCCTTTTGAATTCTCTGAGTTCTGTTTATCTGGCTTCTACTAAATGGATCTAGGTTTCTCTGAGTATTGATTTAAAAAAGAAGTAACTTCATGTCAGGATGCAGTTCCTGCGAGGAGGGAAGTATGGTCAACCTCGAGATCATGTTTCCAAAATGAGGCTGGATTACACACAAGGTGCCAGTTCCCTAATGATGCTGGATTAGACACAAGGTGCAAATTCCCAGATGATGCTGGATTACACACAAGCCAGGTGGAGTCGTCAGCTGTTCGTGTCCTCATGGCATTATTAAAGGCTGAAAGAAAGCGTGCAGTAGCCCTTGCGAATGTAGCTGAGTTCCTGAAGAAGCGAAAAGAGCAATCAGATGCTCTCTTCACCCAAGCCAAAGAAGAGATGGAAGAAGCCATAAATAAGCTAGCAGAGGCAGAGCAGGCTAGGCATCTCCTGCTATCTAAAACTGTTGTCAATACAAAATTTCCTTCATAATAGCTAGGTTCAAACGTTTATCTAGTCAGCATGCCTGTTGTGATGTCTGTGCATCTACTGATGTGGCACAAGATGTTTTTTTCGGGTCATGTAATAACAACAATTACTTTCCAAACAATAACAGACGAAGCATTGGACATGGTATAGTTCACGCGCAAGCCTGACATTCCAAGTTCAACTTCCACATCAAACTCATGTTCACAGATATCTGCACATTCATACATAATGTCCACAACCATGATTCACTTCAAAGCCAAAAAAATGTGAGGAGAGTTATAAATAAAGAAAAACCTCTACTAGTTCCTACTACCAGTGCGAGCACAACAAGTCAAGACCATGCGTAAATTAATTATATTTTAGTCATTTTTTGTGTTCTAAAATGCCTACCGGCTCACGGAAGGACGTGTTGCCGGCACACGCGCGGATTCAATGAAGGCAGGCGGGGCAGTCTTAAGCTAGTTGCACGCGGCGAGGAGGCGTGCTCAGCCAGCGAGTGCGGCCCTCTTGGCCGGCGCGCCGGTTCAATGCCTCCGCTATGAGAGGTCACGGCCGTGTCAGAGCAATCACTCCCTCCAGTCCTTTTTTGTTTGGGTATAACAAAATCTCATTTTCCATTCACATTTTACAAGTAAAATTCGTGGACAAACTTTGACCCAAAGTACGATGGGGACTAGTAAACCAGAATGGAGGTAGTAGTTTTTTTAATCAAAGAAGGGTTTCCCCTTCCGATTACTGAAAACCAGCATCTAAATCTAAACCATAGTATTTGCCCTAGAACTACCAGGTTCAACATCTCGTAACATAAACCCATACAACCATACGCCAAGGAGGTACGTAGTACTATGAATTCCATTTTCGCTCCATACCAATCGTTCTAAAAACTACTTGCAACTTATAACGTGCCATTGAAAATCGGAACTCTTAGCCCCACTAAAAAAACGATATTTTAAACGTGGCTACTCGATCTGTGGCAACTGGCGAGCCACCGCGCTCCAAGTCGTTCACATGTGGTCCCGACCATCAACTCCTACAAAGGTTCTCCACCATGTACCCGGTACCCGCGAATGCAGCAATCGTGCACCTAGGGTTTTAGGGTTTATTTGTTAACGTCGCCTTTACGTAACACTCATGTGTGCGAGACAGTGAGAGGCCGACTGCGTGCGTGCGCCTCTTCTCTTTGTATATGTACTCCACCATTTGTCTGGTGTCCAAAAAATTATAATTATAATAACTACTAGCAATGTGCCAATGCGTTGCCACACGATCAAAGTAGATTAATACATATTCACCGATTTGATAGAAAAAAAGTTCTAGTTTTGAAATACGTATATCACTAAAAATATGTTATGTTTCACTCAAAATATATTCCTTTAGCGGTTTTGATGAGATAAGGGAGGAATGTTGTTGGTTTCAAGATTCGAGAAGTGGTATATGTCTAATTACTACTCTTACTAGCAAGATGCCCGTGCGTTGCACGGAACATCAAGATCTTGTGGGAGAAAAGGATGAATGAGGGAAGGCCTTATCTGCAAATGTGGTGAAGAGTGTGGGTAAATTGCCATATTTTCCTTCCTATCTGTCAGATATAAATCGGACGACCTACATTGCAGGATGGCTGGCCCACCATCATCACCAACTCTACTTTTTATGCCTACTCTTATAAAAAGCATTGTCGGTGATGATCGTGTGCCTGCCATCCTGCAATATAGGCCGTCCGATCTATATCTGACGGATAGGAAGGAAACTATGGCAATTTTGCAAAAAGATACCCACACCCCTCTCCACATTTGCAAATAAGGCCTTCCCTCGTTCATCCTTTTCCCGCACAAGATAAACTACTCATACAAATGCATCTTGATGTTCCATGCAACGCATGGGCATCTTGCTAGTTGTTGCAAAAAGCCCATGTGTGTGTGTGAGAGAGAGGGAGAGTGGAGGAGGCGGAGTGCATGTGTGACAAAGACACAAGTAGTGTGTGTGCGATAGGTATCGGCTTAAAATGAGGCGATAGTGTGTATGTGCACGATCGAGAGGGCGTGTCTCAAGAAGGGAATAAAAAGCTACATAGATACAAGGAGCGGGAGAGAGACATGTATGCGATGGTGGAAGCATGAGTGTGCAGGTGTATAAACCTATCTAGAGGCTATCTAGTCGATAAATGTTTTGTGAGAGAAATACGAGTCGGGGTGCGAAAGCGAGAGTTTTGTGTGTGTGAGATAGAGACGGTAGTCGGGAAGGGGAGTGGAAGCAGGAGTTGTGTGTGTGTCTGTGAGAGAGAGAGGAGACGGTAGTCGGGGTTGTCTGATCGGTGTCAGTCTGGGATGGAGACGAAAAGGAGACCGCAACAAATGTTGTGTCTACAGGAGAGAGAGAGTAACTTTAGTGGTATGAGTCATATGTAGAGACATACAGGGTGTGTGAGAGAATCCCATAGAGAGAAAGACAAAGTGAAAGACGAGTGGAGACTGTGTGTGTGGTGGTGAAAAAGAAAGCTTAGTTACCGAGTGGTACCAGAGAACAGTAGAGACGTGAGAGATAATGAAAACCGTGTAATGTATAATGATAGGGAGAGAGTGACACTTCTCAAGGGAGACGTCGAGAGACCATGTTTGCGAGGATAGGAGAAACATGAAGTGAGCGTGCGGGTGAGCTGGAGAAAAGAGAGTGATAGCTACCTGAAGGAGCATGCATGCGAGAGAGATGGGCGTGAAAGGAGTGAACAAAAAAGGGATTCAAATATTTGAATTCGAGATGATGATACATGTAATCCATACTCGAATCAAAATTGATCTATCAAACATGCATACTCATATGAATTCACGCACATCTATGTTATTTAATATGTAGATATTACTGATCCATACATTTTAGTAGAACATAATTTGGTTAAATTTTTTCGAATTCAACCTTAAGATTTCGAGATCGTTGTATTTGTAAATCATATTATCCATATAAAGGAGCAGAATTCTTTGTTGTGCTTTTGAAAGTATATATAAAAAAATGATGTATATAGAATGTAATTCCAATTGAAAATGGATCTTGCCCGAAAAAATAGTAGAATACAAACGGGATTCGAATTAAGTTGGCACAGTAAACGTGCACTGTGCAAAATTTGAACGAAGCGGGGAAACTCGCAGTAACTGCCCGAAACCAAAATCTGCGAGATGGAAATCACTACTGCCTATCCCTGCCACGCAAAGCCTATCTGCTGGATTTCTATAGGTTTCGATAGGGGTAGGTTTGTAATTTCACCCAAACGTGACGTAACCGCCTCTCACCTGGATTCATACACGGTGGGCGCCAAAACACAGTGTGCACTCGGCCGAAATCGACTCCCTCCCCGATTCATATTCATACACGGTGGGCGCCAAAAACAAACTCTCGTCGGCAAATATTCGGTGTATGCGAGATTACCGTCCTATCCCCAACTGACTAATGTTGCTGTGATGTAGTAGAAATTTCAAAACGGGGGCTAAGTTTGTAAATTTCCTCGCATTTGAGACAAGCGTGCCCTGAATACATGGTTCCCCCCTTCCTCTCTACCTCCCTTTTCCCCATTCGTACTCCGTGGGCGCCAAAACACCCTCTCCACCCCACCCTCCTCCGTCCGCTGCCGTCCGCCACCCCATCCACCGCCGTCCTCCTCCACCATGCCGGAGCTGATACCCTGACGCCGCCGTCCATTACAAGAGATCGACCTCTCTCATCCACGCCTTCGGACCGGGATCCTTGCATCCCGTCCTGTCGCTTCATCCCCGCCGTCGTCCACCTTGCCGGCGCCACTCCAACAACCGTCTCGTCTACCGCACCCCGTCGCCACCGTCTACCCTCCTAGATCTACTTCCATGCCGCCGACAGCCATCGCTACCGCAGCACCGTCAAATTCTCAGCAGATGCGTTGATACGTCTCCAACATATCTATAATTTTTGATTGCTCCATGCTACTTTATCTACTGTTTTAGGCAATATTGGGCTTTATTATCCACTTTTATATTATTTTTGGGACTAACCTATTAACCGGAGTCCCAGCCCAGATTTGCTGTTTTATGCCTATTTCAGTGGTTTGAGGAAAAGGAATACCAGACGGAGTCAAAACGGAACGAAATCAACTGGAGAAGTTATTTTTGGAAGGAAAGCAACCCAGGGAACTTGGAGTGCACGTCAGGGGAGATACGGGCTGCCCACGAGGGTGGGGCGTGAACCCACCCCCCCGGGCGCGCCCCCTACCTCGTGGGCCCCCCATAGCTCCACCGACGTACCCCCTGCACCCATATATACCTACGTATCGTAAAACTTCCAGAACAGAAGATAGGTCGGGAGTTCCGCCGCTGCAAGCCTCTGTAGCCACCAAGAACCAATTGGGACCCTGTTCCGACACCCTGCCGGAGGGGGATCCCATCACCAGTGGCCATCTTCATCATCCCGACGCTATTCATGACGAGGAGGGAGTAGTTCACCCTCGGGGCCGAGGGCATGTACCAGTAGCTATGTGTTTGATCTCTCTCTCTCTCTCGTGTTCTCTCTATGGCATGATCTTGATGTATCTCGAGCTTTGCTATTGTAGTTGGATCTTATGATGTTTCTCCCCCTCTACTCTCTTGTGATGTATTGAGTTTCCCCTTTGAAGTTATCTTACCGGATTGAGTCTTTTATGAGAACACTTGACGTATGTCTTGCCGTGATTATTTGTGGTGACAATGGGATATCATGTGCCACTTGATATATGTTTTGGTGATCAACTTGCGGGTTTCGTGACATTGGGAACCTATGCATAGGGGTTGGCACACGTTCTTGACTCTCCGGTAGAAACTTTGGGGCACTCTTTGAGGTACTTTGTGTTGGTTGGATGAATCTGAGATTTTGTGATGCATATCGTATAATCGTGCCCACGGATACATGAGGTGACAATGGAGTATCTAGGTGACATTAGGGTTTTGGTTGATTTGTGTCTTAAGGTGTTATTCTAGTACGAACTCTTTTATAGATTGATCCGAAAGAATAACTTTGAGGTGGTTTCGTACCCTACCATAATCTCTACGTTTGTTCTCCGCTATTAGTGGCTTCGGAGTGACTCTTTGTTGCATGTTGAGGGCTTGTTATATGATCTATATATGTTATTATTGTTGAGAGAACTTGCACTAGTGAAAGTATGAACCCTAGGCCTTGTTTCCTACCATTGCAATACCGTTTACGCTCACTTTTACCACTTGTTACCTTGCTGTTTTTATTATTTCAGATTACAAAAACCTATATCTACTATCTATTTTGCACTTGTATCACCATCTCTTCGCCGAACTAGTGCACCTATACAATTTACCATTGTATTGGGTGCGTTGGGGACACAAGAGACTTTTTGTTATTTGGTTGCAGGGTTGTTTGAGAGAGACCATCTTCATCCTACGCCTCCCACGGATTGATAAACCTTAGGTCATCCACTTGAGGGAAATTTGCTACTGTCCTACAAACCTGTGCACTTGCAGGCCCAAGAACGTCTACAAGAAGAAGGTTGTGTAGTAGACATCAAGCTCTTTTCTGGTGCCGTTGCCGGGGAGGCTAGGTAAGTGAAGGTATATCTTTAGATCTTGCAATCGAATCTTTTAGTTTCTTGTTTTAGCACTAGTCTAGTTTATAAAAGAAAATTACAAAAAAATGGAATTAAGTTTGTCTCAAACGCTTCACCTTTTTAATATCTTTCGTGAGTATGATGGAAAGGAAAATTGTGCCAAAGTGCTAGAAGAAGAATTACATAGAATGCTTGTCATGAAATATGTGAATGATGAGCATGATTGCAATGCTGTTAGTATGAATTCCTTGAATATCCATGATGCTAATGATATGCAAAGCCACAAGCTTGGGGAAGCTATGTTTGATGAAGATGATATTTTTTGTCCCCCAAGCTTTGATGAGCAAATTTACTATGATGAAAGCATGCCTCCTATCTATGATGATTATTGTGATGACATGCATGGTTTAAAGAATAATGATAACCATGAAACTTGTCATCTTGATCTTAATTTTCAATCACATGATAGTTATTTTGTTGAGTTTGCTCCCACTACTATTCATGAGAAGAATTTTGCTTATGTGGAGAGTAGTAAATTTTCTATGCTAGTAGATCATGAAAAGAATGCTTTAGGTGCTGGTTATATTGTTGAATTCATCCATGATGCTACTGAAAATTATTATGAGGGAGGAATATATGCTTGTAGGAATTGCAATAATGTCAAGTTTCCTCTCTATGTGCTTAAAATTTTGAAGTTATGCTTGTTTTACCTTCCTATGCAAGTTGATTATTGTTCCCATAAGTTGTTTGTTCACAAAATCCCTATGCACAGGAAGTGGGTTAGACTTAAAAGTGCTAGTCATATGCTTCATGATGCTCCCGTTATGTTTCAATTCTTATCTTTTATGTGAGCATCATTGTCATCATCATGCCTAGCTAGAAAGGCATTAAAGAAAAGCGCTTGTTGGGAGACAACCCAATACTTATCCTTACTGTTTTTGTGTGTTCACATGATTATGCTACTACAGTAATCATGTTTTATAGCTTTTGTTTTAATAAAGTGCCAAGTAAGACCTTTAGGATGGCTTACGGTGATAGTTGTGTTGATCCTGCTGAAAATCAGAAACTTTTGCACCCAGTAAATTAGTTTAGTTAATTCACGGAAACGTGTTTCTGATCTGATTCTTTTTCCTCTGGATTGGTACAAGAATTTCTTAGGACTTCCTAATTTGGTAGGAATTTTAGAGTTCGAGAAGTACACATTTGATACAGATTACTACAGACTGTTCTGTTTTTGACAGATTCTGTTTTCTATGTGTTGTTTGCTTATTTTGATAACTCTATGGCTAGTAAAATAGTTTATAAACCATAGAGAAGTTGGAATACAGTAGGTTTAACACCAATATAAATAAAGAATGAGTTCATTACAGTACCTTGAAGTAGTGTTTTGTTTTCTTTCGCTAACGGAGCTTACAAGTTTTCTGTTAAGTTTTGTGTTGTGAAGTTTTCAAGTTTTGGGTAAAGATTCGATGGACTATGGAATAAGGAGTGGCAAGAGCCTAAGCTTGGGGATGCCCCGGATGGCATCCCCTCTTTCGTCTTCGTTCATCGGTAACTTTACTTGGAGCTATATTTTTATTCACCACATCATATGTGTTTTGCTTGGAGCGTCATTTTCTGTTGTTAGTTTTAGCTTGCTTTTATTTAGAATAATGTTTTGCATCTTTAGTTTCAACAAAGAAGTCAAGGATAGCCTTTGCCATGCTTATTTTGCTAGTATACATGTTGCTGTTTGAAAAACTGAAAGTTTACCGCTGTTGCAAAAATTCCCTAGAAAAGTCAGAGAGTGGTATAATGTTGAATCTTTTTGGATATTCAGCTCTGATAAATTTATTACAGTTGGAATTTTAGTTCATAATTTTTGGAGTCAGGGAAGCATTGATACTCTTGCATTCTTTACAGACTGTACTGTTTTGGCAGATTGCTGTTATGGTTGCATTGTTTGCATATGTTTGCTTGATTAATGATTCTATTTGAGGATAGGAGTATTAATTATGCAGAGGCATTTAGTATGAAATGTTGAATAATTATTTAAGTGATTTGTTACAGTAGAAAATGATAAGGTTTTGCATTGGTTTATACTAACCTATCTCACGAGTTCTTGTTGAGTTTGTTTTGAATGAAGCTTTTGACAAAAAGAGAAACCATGATATGAGAGGAATTAAGGAGACACAAAAGCTCAAGCTTGGGGATGCCCAAGGCATCCCAGGATAATATTTCAAGAAGTCTCAAGCATCTAAGCTTGGGGATGCCCCGGTAGGCATCCCACCTTTCTTCTTCAACAACTATCGGTTAGTATCGGTTGAGCCTAAGTTTTTGCTTCTTCACATGAGTTGTGCTATCCTTGCATTGTCATTTTCTTTAGCTTTGATTGCTCTTTGAATAAAGTATCAAGATCTTAAATTATTAAATGATAGAGAGTCTTCGCATAGTTGCATAATTATTCAACTACTCATTGATCTTCACTTATATCTTTCGGAGTAGTTTGCTGTTTGCTCTAGTTCTTCACTTATATCTTTTAGAGCACGGTGGTAGTTTTGTTTTTCAAGAAATAGATGAACTCTCATGCTTCACTTATATTATTTTGAGAGTCGTTAATAGCATGGTAATTTGCTTAATGTTAATATACTTAGTGTTCAAGATATGTGAAACTTTCTTTTAAGTGAATTGAATACTAAGATAAGTTTGATGCTTGATAATTGTTTTGAGATATGGAGGTGATAATATCAAAGTCGTGCTAGTTAAGTAATTGTGAATTTGAGAAATGCTTGTGTTGAAGTTTGCAAGTCCCGTAGCATGCACGTATGGTTAAATTTGTGTAACAAATTTGAAACATGAAGTGTACCTGGCTTGTGCATCCTTATGAGTGGCAGTCGGGACGAGCGATGGTCTTTTCCTACCAATCTATCCCCCTAGGAGCATGCGCGTAGTACTTGATTTTTGATGACTTCTAAATTTTTGCAATAAGTATATGAGTTCTTTTGACTAATGTTGAGTCCATGGATTATACGCACTCTCACCTTTCCGCCTTTGCTAGCCTCTTTAGTACCGTGCATAGCCCTTTCCCACCTTGAGAGTTGGTGCAAACTTCGCCGGTGCATCCAAACCCCGTGATACGATATGCTCTATCACACATAAACCTCCTTATATCTTCCTCAAAACAGCCACCATACATACCTATCATAGCATTTACATAGCCATTCCGAGATATATTGCCATGCAACTTCCATCATCATATTCATGACATACATTACTTTTGTCATATTGCCATTGCATGATCATGTAGTTGACATCGTATTTGTGGCAAAGCAACCATGCATTATTTTTTTATATATGTCACTCTTGATTCATTGCACCATCCCGGTACACGCCCGGAGGCATTCATATAGAGTCATATCTTGTTCTAAGTTTCGAGTTGTAATCCTTATGTTGTAATCAATAGAAGTGTGATGATCATCATTATTAGAGCATTGCCCAAACAAAAAAAACAAAAAAAGAGAAAGGCCAAAAAAAAGAAAGGCCCAAAAAAAAAGAAAATAAAAAGGGCAATGCTACTATCTCTTTTCTACACTTGTGCTTCAAAGTAGCACCTTGTTCTTAATGTAGTGAGTCTCATATATTGTGCTTCAAAGTAGCACCTTGTTCTTCATGTAGTGAGTCTCATAAGTTGTCTTTTTATACTACCGGGAATTTTTCATTATAGAACTTGGCTTGTATATTCCTACGATGGGCTTCCTCAAATGCCCTAGGTCTTCATGAGCAAGCGATTTGGATGCACACCCACTAGTTTTCTTTTGTTGAGCATTCATAGCTCTAGTGCATCCGTTGCATGGCTATCCCTACGCCTCATGTTGACATCAATTGATGGGCATCTCCATAGCCCGTTGATTAGCCTCGTCAATGTGGGACTTTCTCCTTTTTGTCTTCTCCACAAAATCCCCATCATCATATTCTATTCCACCCATAGTGCTATATCCATGGCTCGCACTCATGTATTGCGTTAAGGTTGAAAAAGTTTGAGATTATTTGAGTATGAAACAATTGCTTGGCTTGTCATCGGGGGTATAGAAGTTGGGAACATCTTTGTGTGACGAAAATGAAGCATAGCCTAACTATATGATTTTGTAGGGATGAACTTTCTTTGGCCATGTTATTTTGAGAAGACATAATTGCTTAGTTAGTATGCTTGAAGTATTATTATTTTTATGTCAATATGAACTTTTGTCTTGAATCTTTCGGATCCGAATATTCATACCACAATTAAGAAGATTTACATTGAAATTATGCCAAAGTATCACTCCGCATCAAAAATTCTTTTTTTATCATTTAACTGCTCGAGGACGAGCATGAATTAAGCTTGGGGATGCTTGCTACGTCTCCAACGTATCTATAATTTTTGATTACTCCATGCTACTTTATCTACTGTTTTAGGCAATATTGGGCTTTATTATCCACTTTTATATTATTTTTGGGACTGACCTATTAACCGGAGGCCCAGCCCAGATTTGCTGTTTTATGCCTATTTTAGTGTTTCGAGGAAAAGGAATATCAGACGGAGTCAAAGCGGAACGAAATCAACTGGAGAAGTTATTTTTGGAAGGAAAGCAACCCAGGGAACTTGGAGTGCACGTCAGGGGAGAAACAGGCTGCCCATGAGGGTGGGGGGCGCGCCCACCCCGCGGGCGCGCCCCCCTACCTCGTGGGGCCCCTGTAGCTCCACTGACGTACCCCCTGCACCCATATATATCTATGTATCGTAAAACTTCCAGAACAGAAGATAGATCGGGAGTTTCGCCGCCGCAAGCCTCTGTAGCCACCAAAAACCAATCGGGACCCTGTTCGGGCACCCTGCCAGAGGGGGATCCCATCACCGGTGGCCATCTTCATCATCCTGACGCTATCCATGACGAGGAGGGAGTAGTTCACCCTCGGGGCTGAGGGTATGTACCAGTAGCTATGTGTTTGATCTCTCTCTCTCTCTCTATCTATCTCTCTCTCGTGTCCCTCTATGGCACGATCTTGATGTATCCCGAGCTTTGCTATTGTAGTTGGATCTTATGATGTTTCTCCCCCTCTACTCTCTTGTGATGTATTGAGTTTCCCCTTTGAAGTTATCTTATCGGATTGAGTCTTTTATGAGAACACTTGATGTATGTCTTGCTGTGATTATCTGTGGTGACAATGGAATATCATGTGCCACTTGATGTATGTTTTGGTGATCAAATTGCGGGTTTCATGACATTGGGAACCTATGCATAGGGGTTGGCACACGTTCTCGACTCTCCGGTAGAAACTTTGGGGCACTCTTTGAAGTACTTTGTGTTGGTTGGATGAATCTGAGATTGTGTGATGCATATCGTATAATCATGCCCACGGATACTTGAGGTGACAATGGAGTATCTAGGTGACATTAGGGTTTTGGTTGATTTGTGCCTTAAGGTGTTATTCTAGTACGAACTCTTTTATAGATTGATCCGAAAGAATAACTTTGAGGTGGTTTCGTACCCTACCATAATCTCTACGTTTGTTCTCCGCTATTAGTGGCTTCGGAGTGACTCTTTGTTGCATGTTGAGGGCTTGTTATATGATCTATATATGTTATTATTGTTGAGAGAACTTGCACTAGTGAAAGTATGAACTCTAGGCCTTGTTTCCTACCATTGCAATACGATTTACGCTCACTTTTACCACTTGTTACCTTGCTGTTTTTATTATTTCAGATTACAAAAACCTATATCTACTATCTATTTTGCACTTGTATCACCATCTCTTCGCCGAACTAGTGCACCTATACAATTTACCATTGTATTGGATGTGTTGGGGACACAAGAGACTTTTTGTTATTTGGTTGCAGGATTGTTTGAGGGAGACCATCTTCATCCTACGCCTCCCAAGGATTGATAAACCTTAGGTCATCCACTTGAGGGAAATTTGCTACTGTCCTACAAACCTGTGCACTTGCAGGCCCAACAACGTCTACAAGAAGAAGGTTGTGTAGTAGACATCATGCGTACACGGCGCCGCACCAGAGGCGGTACTCTTTCGTATCTGCTCAACTTATTTATTGCAGCAAGAAAATAGATTGCCACTGCTTTACTCTGATTTCTTGTCTTGGTTGCAAAGTTGCCTTTGTCCGGTTTGCACCTTCAGATCCGCCATGGCATGCTCAACACTATACTCCCAATGCTTATGGTTTTCCCCTTTTATATTCCACACTAGTTAAATCACAGTAGACTAAATTTCAAAATTGGGTCAGTTGATTTTTCAGAGCTCGCCGGAGTTCGCTAGTGCGATCCAAGGGGCTCGGGTGGTTGTGGGGCCTCGCCGAACGAAGAAAACTCGATGTGGGTGGGGGGTGGGGGTGGCGGAGGAACACATGCGGTGGGGGCCGGTGGTCCGGCCGGCGGCCCGTGCGGTGTTCTGTATGGGAAGAATCAGAGACGAGGAAGAAGAAGGGTTAGGAGACATAGGATCTTCATCCAACCGCCTGAAATGGTCGAGAGATAGCTGGGAGTTGCATTCTTAATGCGCTCTGGTTCATCATGTGTGGGCACTGCGCAACCAACATTTTATTATCCAAGATCTGCTTGCTCTTCTTTACCATGTTCCTCTTCCGTTCTTCTTTAATATGTACTCTCTCCGTTCCTAAATACAAGTCTTTGTATAGATTCCACCATGGACTACATATGGAGAAAAATGAGTGAATCTACACTCTAAAATGTATCTGAATACATCTGTATGTGATCCATAGTGGAAATCTCTACCAAGACTTATATTTTGGAACGGAGGGAGTATGCTAGCAGTACAGTATGTTCCTTGTACTGAAGATGAGCAGGGACATTTGCAGTGTAGAGGTCTACACGGTCGGTTGTGATGGATACTTTGAGCCTCTTTGATTCGTAGGATCTTGTAAACATAGGAATAGGATTTGTAGTGGCCTGCCTACTTGAATCCTATAAGAATAGCAAGGAAATGTGCGGAGCTGTGTCGCCTTTGAGAGTTATACTGATATTAACAGTAGCGCATCTTCACTTGAAGAGAGCTGGTATCCGAAGCCTTTCTTGCCGTACCGGCAATACTAGCACATATATTCCAGCAAGTTCCACTTTGCTGATTTTACTCTGATGCTTAAGGTTTTCCTGTTATATCTAAACTATGATCTGTGTAGCTACTTTGTGTCGCACTAGCAGCAGTCCACTCTTGAAGCTAAACACTGCAATGACTTACAAAATTGGCACCAAGGCATTGAGTGCCATTCTGGATGCAATGAAACTCATACGCTTCCCACCTATTGACTCTTGTTCAGAATATGATCCTAATGACTATTCTAACCTCGAGGAGTCAAAGGCAGATGGCCTGTCCTGTTCACCCATCAAGGTGCCTGTTCTAATTTAGCAATGTTTTATTGATTGCGGGCATCTTGCATATGTTGTCTTGCATTTCTTCTACTTTGTTGCACCGCCATCTGCTTAGTTTACTCATCATATATGTCGAGATGCCATGCCCATCCATTATCAATACATATTCCATCTGTCATCATACCATGTTTTTCCACTCAAATGCTGTTCGTGTGCATCAGACATCAAAAAGGAAGAGGGTGATTGCCGAACCTGAAGGAGCACCAGCAAAGTCCTTGAAAAACGTGGTGGTGCCGGAGAAATAAGACATCACCCCACTTATATTGGCTGTACAACCAGTGACACAAAACGTAGGACCGACTCCAGCAGACTGTACCCATACTTCACTGGCCACACCACTAGCCCCACCACACAGGACCTGCACTCCAGCAGAAGGTATACCAATTTCATTTGCCATAGCACCAGCTGTACCACAGAAAAATCCCACTCCAGCAAAAAGTATAGCAAGTCCACCGGTCGAAGACCTATCCCAACTGCAGAGACGGCTAATTCCTGCAGATTTGAACCCCATTCCATTTATTCCCAGTTTAAAAGACAATGCTTTCAATGTTGTTAGGGACTACGTCCATATATTCCCATCATGGAAAGATTATTGTGAAGACAAACACCATTTTCACATCTTCCTGTCCAACTTACGTGTAAGTGCTATTATTCATGGTTATTATTTTCCTGTTTTTTGCTGATTGAACACATCAATGATTTACATTACATTGTTGTAACTAGGCGAGGGTCAATCTGGATAGTCATGACGAGCAAAGCTTGCTTGTGCTTTTCAAGGAAGCATTGCAGCAGTATCAGTGTTACATGAGGAAATCACACTTTGGTGGAAAATCTATAAACGAATTTCCGTTGAAGTCTCCTGTGCTAAATTTAGAAGACATTGAATGGAAAAACCTTGTTATGCACTGGTCTCGTTCCTAGGATGAGGTACTGTCTATGAAATCACATGACAATTTGAACTTCTACTTTTCTGCATGTGCCTTACGGATCTTGTTTGCAGGAAATCTGCTCGAAGAAGAATTCCGGTTTGAAAAGAACGACAGGATATCACAAATATGCTGCCCGCTGCTTTGCTCTTGTTAGTACCTGTTGTCTTGTATCACTGTACTTGCGCACGTACCTGGTTCATTATGTGACAGCAGTATGCATGATAGCTTGCTTATCAATTGTTCGCTCCAAATTATCTGATCTATATGAATGGTTACATTAGTGTAGAATATATCCAATGCCAATGTTTTTTTAGGTCTACATTGTTCTTGTAAGTACATGCTGTCCTTTATCAGTGTACTTATAATGACAGGTAGTTGTTCATGTACCATCACTCTACAGCTTATTTTCCTTTGCCCTCCATTTTCTACACATCAAATCTATATTTACTTTTACCATAAGGTTGGTACTGAAGAAGTTTAGCTGTGCATTGCTCTTGGTTGTACCTTTTGCCTGTATCACTGCATTTACATTTATAGCTACTTGGTTATGTAGCATCACTCTTCATCTTATCTTAAATATTCTCCATTTTTTCGTATATTATCACATCTATATTTACTCTTAACAAAATGTAGAATAAAGGCAATGCTTAGGAAGAAGATTCTGTGGTAAACTTCTTGAATTGCCCCCCCCCATCAGCATGGACAAGGCCTTTATAGAGCTTGTCTTCACCAATAATGTAAGTTTGTCCATCTCAAGCCTTCAAACTTTGTTGTATATATTTGGTTAGGAATGACTGCAACAACTGTTTATTTTTGGTGTTTGCATCAAATTGCATGTTTAAAGTTTATTATGTAGTTCATAAACAAAAGTTTGTCCTTTCTCAATTTAAGTTTTCAGTTGTACAACCAAGTTCCTTATTCATACAATGTAAATTAAACTATACAGAGCAAGTGATCTTCTTTTGCACTGCATGTATGCTTCCGTTCTTCATCCGTAATCCAGTGGTGTTGTGAACCTACCCACTACAGCACAATGTCATATTCTGCAATGTCTTAAATATGAACAATGTCATATCATTCTACTACTCCCTCCATCCGAAAATACTTGTCATTGAAAGGGATGTATCTAGATGTATTTTAGTTCTAGACACATCCATTTGATGAAAAGTAATTCCGGACGGAGGGAGTATTATTTAAACCATCTCTTTATTTGCCAATCTGAAATGGGATAAATTGACATCACACTAACCATTGATACTTATGAGTTCTTGATCTGTAATCCAGTGGTGTTGTGAAGCTGCCAACTCCTTCACAATGTCATTTCCTGCCATGTCTTGACCTGAACAATACCATATTGTGTTAATGCAATTTTAAACTGTGTCACTTTATTCGTCAGTAAGAAATGTGATGAATTGTCAGCACTGATACTTTTATGTGCAAAACCTGTCATCTGTCTGCTTGTTTATCTTCTAGAGTGAGGAAGATTTAAGTGTTGAACAAGCGCAGTCTCATCATTTTGCTCAGCTGCTTGCGCTGCAGCTCCCCAGCAGGGCTAACCTTTCTTGAACTCTATTGAAGTGTTGTTGGTTTTGTATATTATTTTGTCAGCGTGTTTATTTGCACTGGTGGCGATCTTTGATGCCCAATGTATGTAATCTGTTGTCTGCTTGTGCTTTATTATCATAGTGGCGAACTTTGATGCCCAGTGGATGTAATATGCTATAATTTCTTTATTGTATAGTCTAGGTTTTTTCTTATTCACGATGCTGCAGTTATTTTACTGTATATATATCCTGTCTTCGCAGTAAACCGGCCAAACCGTAAAATTACGGTACATAATCGGGCCGTCATGCAATCACAATGTAGGTTGGGCCTGAAACATGCCGAACAGCTAACGGGTCGGCATCAGCCCAAAATGAACCCCGGCCCATGATTGTGTGAATCAAATCACGGGCTTTTAACAGACCAAAATTGTCTCGTTCCTTGTTTGGCCCAACCAGATATCGGCTGCGAGCAGGCCGGATGCAAACCGGGCCGTAGTTAGGCCCAACTATATGACGGACATTTAACAGGCCGAAATTAATATAGGGCCGAAATGTTAAACGGGTCCTTAAGAGGCCAAAACTAATGTCAGGCCGAATTACTAAGTGGGCCTCTAGCAAGTGGGCCCAAAAGCATAGTGTCCAGTTGACGGGCCGAATCTGATATGGGCCATATTTGAGCCCATAGCCTCTTAAATGGCCATACCTGATCTGGGATGTAATTTGGCCCAGAACGTGGTAGGCTTTTAACGGGCCGGATCTCATATAGGCCACTATTAGGCCCGGAATGTGGCAGGCCATTAATGGACCGGATCAAATATGGTCCGACATTTGGCCCAAAACATGGCAGCCAGTGAATGGGCCGACCTACTAGGGTCCTCAAATTCTTGTGGGCCTACAGCTGGGCCGGCCCATTAATGTCGGCAAAATCTCGTGGGCCTTTAGCCGGGCCGGCCCATTATGATCCGCAAGAATCTTGTGGGCCTTTACCTGGGCTGGCGCATTATGGCACACAAAAATCTTGTGGGCCTTTACCTGGGCCGGCCCATTATGGCCCGCAAAATCTTGTGGGCCGTTAGCTGGGCCAGCCCATTATGGTCCGCAAAATCTCGTGGGCCTTGAGCTGAGCCGGCCCATTATGGTCCGCAAAATCTTGTGGGCCTTTAGTTGGGCCGGCCCATTTAAACTTGATGGGCCGGTCCACGTGTCAACATATCATAGGCGCGTCTCGCCCATTGGATGAGTGACACCTATGCCAGCGTGGACCTGACACGTGTCTCCTCCAGCCAATGATGATTTTACACGTGGAAAATCCCCATTGGTCGAGGTTGCTAACGGGTTATCGGATCCAAAACCCGACCCGATAGCTTAATGGTGTTCCGTTACGGTGGATGCCACGTGTCGTTCACCCTTGACGAAAGCACTTCTGTGACGCGCAATTTATCGTCATGGAAGTGGACACTTCCATGATGATAATTTTGGTAATGTCATGGAACACTTCTACGACAGCACAGGTATGACTATCTTGATTCTGTCATAAATTTGTCATGGATGTACAGCATGACAAAAAACGCGACCTACTGTGACAAAAACATATCATCACGGAAGTGCATTTTTTTTGCAGTGTTGGTCGCTTCCCAGTCTTTTGCTAGCCTTCACCTGTACTAAGCGGGAATACTTCTTGTGCATCCAAACTCCATAAACCCCAGAGTTATTCCATATGAGTCCACCATACCTTCCTATATGTGGTACGTACCTGCCATTCCAAGTAAATTTGTATGTGCCAAACTCCAAACCTTCAAATGAAATTCTGTTTTGTATGCTCGAGCAGCTCATGTGTCAACTAGGGCTGTCTGTATCTTCCATGCTAGGTGGGTTATTCTCAAGGGTAGTGGACTCCGCTCCTCATTCACAAGAAAATGGCTGGTAGCTGGGATGCCCAGTCCCATGATCAAAAAGATCAAAGCAAATCAAAATAATTAAACAAAACTCCCTGAGGGCTATTGCTAGTTGGAGGCACTCATTGTTTCGAGCAAGCCATGGATTGATGCTTGTTGGTGGTGGGGGAGTATAAACTTTACCATTCTGTTTGGGAACCGCCTATAATGTATGTAGCATGGAAGATATCGAGATCTCATAGTTGTTATGTTGACAGTGAAAGTATACCGCTCAAAATGTTATCCATCTCTATTTCAAAATCAAGCTCTGGCACCTCTACAAATCCCTGATTCCCTCTGCGAAGGGCCTATCTATTTACTTTTATGTTGAGTGAACACCCTCTTATTAAAAAGCACCTGCTGGAGAGCACATTGTCATTTGAATGCATTACTATTAGTTTATATTGGGTATGACTTGACTGGATCTCTTTTACCATGAATTACAATGTTTAGTCAGTCCTTGATCTTTAAAGGTGCTCTGCATTTATGTTTTGCGGTCTCAGAAAGGGCTAGCGAGATACCATCTTGTTATATCATATTATGATTGTTTTGAGAAAGTGTTGTCATCCGAGATTTATTATTATTGCTCGCTAGTTCATTATGCCATTGATATGAGTAAACATGAGACCTAAGTGTTATTGTGAATATGGTTAGTTCATAATCTTTGCTAAAAACTTGAATGCTAGCTTTACATATTTACAATAACAAGAGCAAACAGAGTTTGTAAAAGTTTTTCTTTATCACTTTCAGTTTATCAACTGAATTGCTTGAGGACAAGCAAAGGTTTAAGCTTTGGGGAGTGATAACCCACAAGTATAGGGGATCGCAATAGTTTTCGAGGGTAGAGTATTCAACCCAAATTTATTTATTCGACACAAGGGGAGCCAAAGAATATTCTCAAGTATTAGCAGCTGAGTTGTCAATTCAACCACACCTGGAAACTTAGTATCTGTAGCAAAGTGTTTAGTAGAAAAGTAATATGATAGTGGTGATAACGGTAACAAAAGTAAAGGCAGCAAAAGTAATGTTTTTGGTATTTTGTAGTGATTGTAACAGTAGCAACGGAAAAGTAAATAAGCGAGAACCAGTATATGGAAAACTCGTAGGCACCGGATTAGCGATGGATAATTATGCCGGATGTGGTTCGTCATGTAACATTCATAACATAGGGTGACACAGAACTAGCTCCAATTCATCAATGTAATGTAGGCATGTATTCCGTATATAGTCATACGTGCTTATGGAAAAGAACTTGCATGACATCTTTTGTCCTACCCTCCCGTGGTAGCGGGGTCCTGTTGGAAACTAAGGGATATTAAGGCCTCCTTTTAAATAGAGAACCGGAACAAAGCATTAGCACATAGTGAATACATGAACTCCTCAAACTATGGTCATCACCAGGAGTGGTCCCGATTATTGTCACTTTGGGGTTGCCGGATCATAACACATAGTAGGTGACTATAGACTTGCAAGATAGGATCAAGAACACATATATATTCATGAAAACATAATAGGTTCAGATCTGAAATCATGGCACTCGGGCCCTAGTGACAAGCATTAAGCATAGCAAAGTCATAGCAACATCAATCTCAGAACATAATGGATACTAGGGATCAAACCCTAACAAAACTAACTCGATTACATGATAAATCTTATCCAACCCATCACCGTCCAGCAAGCCTATGATGCAATTACTCACGCACGGCGGTGAGCATCATGAAATTGGTGATGGAGGATGGTTGATGATGATGACGGTGATGAATCCCCCTCTCCGGAGCCCCGAACGGACTCCAGATCAGCCCTCCCGAGAGAGATTAGGGCTTGGCGGCGGCTCCGTATCGTAAAACGCGATGATTTCTTGTCCCTGATTTTTTTCTCCTCGAACGCCGATATATGGAGTTGGAGTTGGCGTCGGAGGGCCACCAGGGGGCCTACAAGGTAGGGGGCGTGTCCAGGGGGGCCCCACCCTCGCGGACAGGGTGTGGGCCCCCTGGTCTTCATCTTTTGCGAGGATTTTTCTTTATTTTTTCTAAGGTGTTCTGTGGAGTTTCAGGACATTCCGAGAATTTTTATTTTCTGCACAAAAAACAACACCATGGCAGTTCTGTTGAAAACGGCGTTAGTCCGGGTTAGTTCCATTCTAATTATACAAGTTAGAGTCCAAAACAAGGGCAAAAGTGTTTGGAAAATTAGATATGACGGAGACGTATCAACTCCCCCAAGCTTAAACCCTTGCTTGTCCTCAAGCAATTCAGTTGACAAACCGAAAGAGAAAAAGAAAAACTTTTACAAACTCTGTTTGCTCTTGTTGTTGTAAACATGAAAAGCCAGCATTCAAGTTTCAGTAATTATTATGAACTAACCATACTCACAATGACACGTAGGTTTCACAATTACTCATATCAATAGCATAATCAGCTAGCGGGCCATAATAATAAAACTCGGGTGACAACACTTTCTCAAAATAATCATAACATGAACAAAATGGTATCTCGCTAGCCCTTTCCGAGACCGCAAAACATAAATGCAGAGAACCTTTAAAGATCAAGGACTGACTAAACATTGTAATTCATGGTAAAAGAGATCCAGTCAAGTCATACCCAATATAAACCAATAATAATGAATGCAAACGACAGTGTGCTCTCTAGCGGGTGCTTTTTAGTAAGAAGGGTGATGACTCAACATAAAAGTAAATGGATAGGCCCTTCGCAGAGGGAAGCAGGGATTTGTAGAGGTGCCAGAGCTCGGTTTTGAAATAGAGATACATTATATTTTGAGCGGCATGCTTTCATTGTCAACATAACAACTAAAAGACGGCGATATCTTCCATGCTAAACAGATTATAGGCGGTTCCCAAACAGAATGGTCAAGTTTATACTCCCCTTCCTCCACAAGCATCAATCCATGGCTTGATCGAAACAACGAGTGCCTCCAACATTCAATGGGTCCCAAGGGGAGTTTTGTTTGCAGTTATTTTGATTTAGTTTGCATAAAGCATGGGACTGGGCATCCCGGATACCAGCCATTTTCTCGTGAATGAGGAGCGGAGTCCACTCCTCTTGAGAATAACCCGCCTAACACAGAAGATAAGGGCAGCTCTAGTTGACATATGAGCTATTCGAGCATGCAAAACAGAATGTTTATTTCAAGGTTTAGAGTTTGGCACATACAAATTTACTTGGAACGGCAGGTAGGTACCACATATAGGTAGGTATAGTGGACTCATATGGAATAACTTTGGGGTTTAAGGAGTTTGGATGCACAAGCAGTATTCCCGCTTAGTACAGGTGAAGGCTAGCAAAAGACTGGGAAGCGACCAACTGAGAGAGCGACAACAGTCGTAAACATGCGTTAAAATTAATTCACACCGAGTACAAGCATGAGTAGGATATAATCCACCATGAACATAAATATCGTGAAGGCTATGTTGATTTGATTCAACTACATGCGTGAACATGTGCCAGGTCGAGTCACTCAATACATTTAAAGGAGGATACCACCCCATCATACCACATCATAATCATTCTAATAGCATGTTGGCACGCAAGGTAAACCATTGTAACTCATAGCTAATCAAGCATGGCACAAGCAACTATAATCTCTAAATGTCATTGCAAATATGTTTACTTCATAATAGCCGAATCAAGAACGATGAATCATCATATTTACAAAAACAAGAGAGATCGAGTTCATACCAGCTTTTCTCTTCCCAATAAGTCCATCATATATCATCATTATTGCCTTTCAATTGCACGACCGAACGGTGTGTATAATAATAAGAGTGCATGTGCATTGGACTAAGCTGGAATCTGCAAGCATTCAACTCAAGAGAGAAGATAAGTAGTATGGGCTCTAGGTTAAATAAACAATCATGCATATAAGAGCCACTAAGCATTTTCAATATAGTCTTCTCGACCCCCAAAGAAAGGAAAAGAAATAAAAACTATAGACACGGGAAAGCTCCCAACAAGTAAAAGAAGAACGGGAAATATTTTTAGGTTTTCTTTTTAATTCTACTACAAGCATGAAAAGTAAACTCACTAATTTTTTTTGTTTTTTTCTTATGGTTTAACAAACACACAAGAAGAAAGCAGGAAAAAGAAATTTAAACTAGCATGGATATTACAGTGAAAAAGTATGAGCACCGACATCGAGCAATGAGTGTGTGTGAGAACATGAATGTAATGTCGGTGGGAAATACGTACTCCCCCAATCTTAGGCTTTTGGCCTAAGTTGGTCTATTGCCAGGGATGGCCTGGCGGATATCCGTAGGTGAAGCTGGGGTCGTAGTGTGACGAAGAAGACTCTGACTGCCACTGGCTAGCAGCCTCCTCTGGATCCCAAGAATAAAAAGATAGTCGTGGAGGCTCATCTTGTGGCTCCGGCTCCGGGGCTGGTGCAGGATTCCGATAGCCTTGAACAGCCGACCACAGAACGATGTGAGGTTCTGCAGACAAGTTAAACAAAGAAGGAGCAGGCAAAGTAATAGTCTCAGGGTGATGTTTATCAAAGTACAATTTATATTTGAGCTCCCCATCGCGACTCTTAACAAGAAAATCATGCGCTATCATACTCTTATAATCTAAATAAGCACGGGGCAGCGCCGTTTCTTCTTCCTCATGCCTAATAGGCATTTCAAAATGTTCAGCTAGGCGTGAAGCATAAATGCCTCCAAAGATGGGGCCTTTAGTGCGGTTCAAACTTAACCGTCTAGCAACAATTCCACCATACTAACAGAGTTAGTGCGGTACAAACCATGGAGCAAAATAATAATATCAGGAATACTAAGGTTCCCACAGTTCCCACGTCCGATCAAGCAACGACTAGCAAATAAGGCAAAGTAGCGTAAAACAGGATAATGTATGCTAGTGATCCTCGCGTCAGAAACCTTCCTGGTTTCTCCCACCGTGATAGTGTTAATAAAAGCTTCTACTTTGTTACGGTGGGGTTCATCTAAGGTGCCCTCAAAGGGTATTCTGCAAACCTCGCAGAATTCGGCTAATGTCATCTTTTTAACAACGTCATATAAATGAAACTCTACTGTTGGAGGTGATTTCTTAGGAAAAAAGTAGAAGTTTTTCACAAAAGTATTTGTGAGTAAGAGATACTGATGACGTTGGTCGAGGAGGAAGTTGGTGAGGCCGGCGTTCTCAATCAATAAATAGAAGTCCTCATAAATCCCCACTCTCCTCAAGAAGTCATCGGAGGGCCATTCACAAGGCCGGACCTCCGCGGTGCGGGGCAAATTGAATTTGGGCTTCTCCTCTTCTTCCTTTTGTTTTTCCTTAGAGCTTCGGCTCGACGAGCCCCTCAAGAATTTCTTCATTATTTCTGAAATAATCTGAAATTTTTAGTAACTTCAAATAAAAGTGAACTAACTTCAATAAAATTGGTAGTAACAACTCCCACAAGTGCCTAGAGCCTATATAAAGCATTAGAACTACTTGGAACCATATAATTTTGACATGCAAGCTCAAGAACATGGTCACTTATGCAGCACAAATTTGCAATGAATAAAGCACTAGAACAAAAACTAATTGGACCAATGGAGGAGTCACATACCAAGGAACAATCTCCCCAAGCAGTTTTGCAAGAGGTGCTTTGAGCAAGGAGATCGAAAATCACAGCAACGGGGCTGGAACTCGTGCTTGAGTTGGTTTTTCGTGTTTGTGTGAGACAGAGGAAGAAGATGGGTGCAGGAATAAGTGGAGTAGGGCCACCGCGGGCCCACGAGGTAGGGGACGTGCCCAAGGGGTAGGGTGCGCCCTCCACCCTCGTGGCCAGGTGGCAGCTCCCCCCGTGGTAATTTTTGCACAGTAAATTCTCAAATATTCCCGAAAAAATCATATTAAATTGGCATGGCATTCTGAGGACTTTTATTTTCGGGATATTTTTATATTGAACGGATAAGTCAGGAGACAGATAGAAAAATACTATTTTACTTTATTTCTACTAAATAACAGAAAATATAAAAAGGGTACAGAAGGTTGTGCTTCTAGTTTCATCCATCTCGTGATCATCAAAATGAACCCACTAACAAGGTTGATCAAGTCTTGTTAACAAACTCATTCCGAATAATCACAGAACCGGAGAAATTTCGAATGACACTAAGTTACCTCAACGGGGATATGAAAATCCCCAACAATAAGAATATCATACTTTTTCTTGACAGTCGGGAGAGGAAATTCAAAAACCTCCAAATATAATCGATGGAATTTTTCCAATAGAGTTGATACTATAAACTTGAGGTTGTTTCCTCGGAAAATGTACCTTGTGCTCATTGCCATTAACATGAAAAGTGACATTGCCTTTGGTGCAATCAATAATAGCCCCTGCAGCATTAAGGAAAGGTCTTCCAAGAATAATAGACATGCTATCATCCTCAGGAATATCAAGAATAACAAAGTCCGTTAAAATAGTAACGTTTGCAACCACAAGAGGCACATCCTCACAAATACCGACAGGTATAGCAGTTGATTTATCAGCCATTTGCAGAGATATTTCAGTAGGTGTCAACTTATTCAAGTCAAGTCTACGATATAAAGAGAGAGGCATAACACTGACACCGGCACCAAGATCACATGAAGCAGTTTTAACATAATTTCTTTTAATGGAGCATGTTATAGTAGGTACTCCGGGATCTCCAAGTTTCTTTGGTATTCCACCTTTAAAAGTATAATTAGCAAGCATGGTGGTAATTTCAGCTTCAGGTATGTTTCTTTTATTAGTAATAGTATCTTTCATATACTTAGCATAAGGATTTGTTTTGAGCACATAAGTTAATCGCATACGCAAAAAGATGGGTCTAATCATTTCAGCAAAGCGCTCAAAATCCTCATCATCCTTTTTCTTGGATGGTTTCGGAGGAAAAGGCATGGGTTTCTGAATCCATGGTTCCCTTTCTTTACCATGTTTCCTAGCAACGAAATCTCTTTTATCATAATGTTGATTCTTTGATTGTGGGTTATCAAGATCAACAGCAGGTTCAACTTCTACATCATTATCATTACTAGGTTGAGCATCAACATGAACATTATCATTAACATTATTACTAGGTTCATGTTCATCACCTGATTGTGTTTCAGCATCAGAAACAGAGATGTCATTTGGATTCTCAGGTGGTTCAGCAATAGGTTCACTAGAAGTTTGCAAAGTCCTATCATTTTTCTTTTTCTTCCTCTTAGAAGAACTAGGTACATCAATATTGTTTCTCTGAGAATCTTGCTCGATTCTCTTAGGGTGGCCTTCAGGATACAAAGGTTCCTGAGTCATTCTACCAGTTCTAGTAGCCACTCTAACAGCATAATCATTTTTCTCACTATTCATTTCATCAAGCACTTCTTTCTGAGCTTTAAGTACTTGTTCTACTTGAGTGGTAACCATAGAAGCATGTTTACTAACAAGATTAAGTTTGTCGGGTTGTAGGTGCGACATATGCCAACGGATGGCTTATCATTGTGGGAGCCAGTAAGACATTGCCGGTGCCTGGAAACGGGATGAGGCGAAGACATGCACGCCGGCGAATCTTACCCATCTTCGGGGCTCTCCGTGGAGATAACACCCCTACTGCTGCTCTGCGGGGTCTCCGCATGATCACTAGATCAACAAGTAGCTACAGGATGCTCCTTGAGCTGTTTGATGGGAGGAGGAAGGAGGGCAAGGCTAGCTCTCTTCTCTCCCTATGGTAGTGTCTAAAACTCTATGAGATCAACCCTTTGCATGTGGGTGTCCCGGGGGGTTTATATAGGCCTACCCCCGGGGGTACAATGGTAATCCGACTGGGCGTGGGCCCAGGCCATCAGTGTCTGCGACCGCCGCCGTCTCCGCCGACTTCTGGGGCCCGCTGACTGGTGGGTCCCGCCGGCTGTCGGCCCGCTGGTCGACAGGCCGGCCCCACCGCTTGGGGGATCTTGTCGGGGGTTGGTTACTGTGGCCTCGCCTCTGATGACGAGGGCTTTGTCGAGGTAAGCATGGCTACAGTGCCGCCTCCTTGCAGGCTCCCACTGTAGCCTCACCGCGTCTCATCTGCTTAATGGTGCGCGTGCCCCGAGGGGGAGCAAGCCGGCTATTGGAAGCTGGCCCGGCCTTGGGCCGGCTCGGGGAGGCCGGGCCGCCTTCGGATGTCTCTCTGACCGAAGGGGCCCGCCGCCTGCGGGCCGTACTGGCGACCCGTCGTGGATGGCGTCATGATTCTCATGGCAACAGCGCCACGCCGGACGGGGGATGGCTGCCCCGTACGGCGTACTGTAGCCATGCATTCACCGGGATTCGGGGGTGGCAGCTGTCACCGTTATGGGTGATGGTCTTTGGAGGCGGCGTTCGGCCGCTTGCTTCTTGGAGTCGGCCCTTCATGGGCCGCCTTCGGGGAGTCGGTCCTTCATGGGCCGGCTTCTTGGAGTCGGCCTGATCGTGGCGTCCTCCAAAGGCTATTTTACGGCCGGGCTGCCTTCGGCCAACCAGCCTAGGTGATAGTCGGCCGGAGGAAGGCGACCCTGTGTCTTAGGTGCCTCGAGGTGCGATCGGCCCGTTCTTTTTTCTGAGGGCCAAAGGGAGCTGGTTAGGCTACCCATGGTCATTTACTCCGACAGTAGTCCCCGAAGCTGGTTGGCCTTCGCAGCTGAAGGAAAGATCGAGAAGCTCGGCCAGCTTCCTATCCCAAGGAGCCGACAGCTAGGAGCCGGCCTTTCTTGCGCGTGCCTTCTCGGCGACGCCTCCTCAAAATTCGAAGGCGGGAACCAGCTGGCGTGCCAGCCGAACGGCGGGCTGACCGCCCGCTTTCCGCGCGCCGCGTGGCACCCTTTGGCTGCCAGGGCCTGCCAGCCCACGCGCGTGACGGGACGCCATCGCAGGCCGGGGCCCGCCACTCCCATGCCTCGGCCCGCGCGCAGATCTTCTATGGCCCAAACCGACCGCACGTCTTCCGCCGGCGGTTCCCACTCACCATCAAGGCGCGATAATTGTGGGGCATGGGAGAGTGGGCGCAGTTAATCCCGCGCCCCCCGTGCCTCGCCTCCTTGGCTTTGCCGCGCGAGGCTATAAGTAGGGGCAGGGAGGGGGAGCAGTAGTAGTTCGCACGCTCGCCCTCGCCCTGCCTCCTTCTTCTTCTGCCTCGCTGCGGTAGCTCCTCGCCGTCCATTCTTCCTCCCAGCGTGCCGCAGGCTTGCTGCCTCCGTGCCGGGCGCTTCTCATCGTCGCGCTCGCAGCCATGGCCCCGACGTGGAGCTCTTGGGACGGCTCCACCATCCGCGACGACCACATCGAGTTTCTCCGCAAGACGCGGCGGCTGCCGAGTGAGGATCTCGTGCAAGTCCGCCTCGCGCTAGCGAGGGAGGTCTCGCCGGCGCCGGAGGAAGGGGAGCGAGTGATCTTCTACTCGCACTCCATGCGCGGCGTCGGCCTCCCCGCCAGTGGCTTCTTCCGCGCATTCCTTGTCTTCTACCAGCTCCAGCGGCACCACCTCACCCCCAACACGGTGGTGCTGCTGTCGGCCTTCGTCTCTTTGTGCGAAGGCTTCCTCGGCGTCCTCCCCACCATCGAGCTCTGGGGGGAGTTTTTTCAATCCAAGCTCGGCACGGTCGTTGCCAGCGTGCCGGCTCCGTACCGCGCCTTCATCGCCATGAGGAGGTCCACCGCCGACAACCCCTTCCCTTCAATCGCGCTGATCCAGTCGGTGAAGCTCTGGCAACGGTCTTACTTTTATGTAAAGAACGTTGCCCCAAACGGCGATTATGTCAACCTGCCGGCTTATGTAGCCGGCCCGCCGGCTGGGAGGCCGGCTTCATGGTCCTAACGGGCCAGATCGCTGACGTCGGCTGGAGCCGGAGTCGTCGCCCGACTTCGGGTGCTCATCCAGTCGGACCGCCTAACCGGGCCTGACTTGATCGCCGCCTTCGTCGAGCGCCGGGTCCTTCCGCTCCAAGGCCGCCCTCATCTGATCTGTCAGATGAGCGGCCGCTTCGACCCAAGCCGGCTCAGCACTAGGGAGATGCCTCACGACGAGGTGTCTTATATGGTGAACTACATCGCCAACTGCAAGCTCAAGCCAGATTGGTAGTATGGCATGGCGCCATTCTCTTGCGCCAATCCACCACCTATGGTAAGTTTTTCTTCTTTTTTGTTTGCTGCCGAATCCTTTTCCGGGCCGACTCTTGACCAGTCGATATGTCCTCAATCAGAACCCCCTTCTTCACCCTCCGGCCGGGACCGCGGGGCTGGAGCGCGAGTTCGCCCCCGACCGCGCGGCAGACGATCCTGATGACGCCGACTTGGGGGCGGCCGCCCTGAACGAGGACGCCGCGGGGTCGGCGGCGAGGCAGGCGGCTCCGGCTTCACCGCTGGCTACGAAGACTAGCCCGATGATGATGAGGCCGACACCGCTCCACGCCGCCAGCCGGCATCCGACCCCCAAGGTGCCGACCCATCCGGCGGGCCAGCTGCACGAGGTGGTGTACTGAAGCGCCGAGCGGCACCGACTCCCTTCGGCGGCCGACCGAAGAGGCCCAAGGTGCCCGCGGCGGCAACCAAGCGGGACGAGGCGGCCGTGAAGGCGGCCCGCTTCCACAAGGTGGTAAAGCAGCCGCAGGAGGTCTCCGCGTAGGTTCTGGTCTTTACACAACTTTCTTTCTTTTCTTCGGTTGATGTTCTTCTAAGTCTTGGTTCCTGTTTTTGTCAATCAGGGCCCCGCTCACTCTTGAGCGGGCTACCGCCGCCTCCATAGTCGGCGTAGCAGGAGGGTCTGCGGGCTCCCGTCGCATAGATCCCCGCGCCGAGCTTCAGGGGGCGACGGAGCGGAACGCGCAGGAAGCACGGGAGGAACGGGAGGCGAAGGAGAGAAGGGCAGCCGCCGCCGAGCCGGCCCTAGAGACGACGGCGGAATCGGCCGAGGCGCAGGCCGACACGGCGGCCAGGGCCCGGGCGGAGGCCGAGACCGCGGAGAAGACGGCGGAGGCCCTGCGAGGCTAGCCTCCGTGGCTCATCATCCCCCTCCGTTCCGCGCCCCGGACGTCCCGCAGCCCCCGCCGGAGGAGATCAGCCGCGACCCGCCGGTGACGGAGAGGGTGGAAGGCGACGTAGTCGTCCTGGAGGGAGGAGTGGTGCCGCCTCCGTCAGCCGGGACCGGCCAAGGCAGCCAGCCCGAGGTGCCGCCTGAGCGGCTGACTGCGCAGGAGGATCTTGTGGTCTTGTCGCCACCTCGCCAGCGTGCGGCGAGGGCGGCTTTAGAGCCGGATCAGCAGAGGGCGGCTGCCTCCAGCTCGTTGTCGCATGAGCTGGAGTCAGCCACCACTAGCTCGCCAGGGTGGACGCAGGGCGGTGGGACGGCTGCGCTGAACTTGGCGGCGCAAGACGTCCGCAGCCGGCTTCAGGCCCAAGCCACCGCGCTGCAACAATGTACCCGAGAATTTCTCGCAACGCGGGCGGTCGTTCGGGTGAGTTCTTTTGTTCTTGATTTCTATCCGTGGGGGCGCGTCAGCGCATCCACTTGGTGTAGTCCCCGAGTTCCGAGCCGGCTGCTGAGCATGCGGCTTGGAACTTCCTCGAAGACTTGTTTTACTAACTTGCTCTTGCTTGCTTCTTCGTCCTGTTTGCAGGATTACCACAACCTCCACGCCGCTACCTTCAACTCCCAGGTTCGGGAGGCAGACAAGAGGGCCGCCGATCTGAAGGAAAGCCGGCATGAGTGTTTTTGTCTTTCATCTCATGTGGGGGTGCGTCAGCGCACCCACTAGGTGTAGTCCCTGAGATTCGGGCCGATTGCTGAGCAGTCGGGTCGGATCTTTCTTGCCGACTTCTTTCTTAACTTTCTTGTTTCCATGCTGGCAGGAGCTAACGCAGACCTAAGGCAGCAGCTGGGTATCGCCCAGACCGCCCTTCGCACCAAGGAGGGCGAGCTCAATGCCTTGGCCCAGGAGCGTGACCGCCTGGCCAAGAGGCTGGCCGACCAGGAGGAAAGCCATCAGGCGGCCCTGAAGGCGGCCCAGGACAGCGAGGCCGCCCTCAAAGCCGAATTCGAGGCTGAGGCAGCGGGCTGGGCCGAGGCAAGGCAAGCTCTGAGCGATGGCTACGGCCGTGTCGAAGACCTGGTTGATGGTAGGCCGCCTTCTTCTTCACTTTTTGCTTGTTCTTGCAAGTCGGTTTATCTCCTGACTTTCTCTGTTTCTTCTTCTTTGTGAAGAGTACTTTGCTGGCCATTCTGTCGCTGCCAACCAAGCCATTGAAGCCCACCGAGAGGACCGACGTCAGGCTGGGGTTGTGATCGCGCCGGATGCCAACCGGTCGCTTGAGGAGCAGCTTCTGGCGATCGAGGCCCACCTCCAGCCGGCCTACCGCATGCTCCGCCGGCTTTAGCGTGCTGGGGCACATGTGCTGGCCGCTCTTTGGCCTGAGGAGGTAATTCCTCGCACCCCCAGCCGTACCGCCGACTGGCTGGAGGTAGCCATCGGCCGCCTTGAGGCCTGGAAGGCTTCGGCAACTCGATCCGGCGCTCGACTGGTGGTAGAGTTCGTCCGGGCTTGGTACCCTGGGCTGAACTTGGATCAGCTACGCACCTGGCGGCAGGAGGCTGACGAGGATCTGGAGGCGGTGCGGCCGGCTATCATCCAGCGTGCCTCAGCGATCGCCGACTTCACCAACACCAGCGCCTTTGCTCCTGAGGAGAATGACGACGGCGTCGCGCAGCCGGAGGACTGGTTTGGGCTGAACCCGACCGACGGTGAGGACTCGGCGGAGGAGATTGACTCCAGCGACGAGGGCGAGGAGGAGGAGGAGGAAGACGGCGAAGATGCTGAGCCAGATGTCGGAGCAGCCGGCCAGCCTCAGCCTGACTATGCCTCTAGCAACAAGGCACGCGCGAACGCTCCACCTGCTACCGGCGACGACCAGGCCGAGACTCACCAGCCGGCCACTCCTCCAGCCGACACCGCCGTCTCCACCGTTCTTCCTGAAGCCCCAGGCGCTCCCTTGGCTTGATTTATCATTTACATCCCTGCTAGTGTCACGACCGGTTTTCCAATAAAAATATTTATTGAGAAACCAATCTTTTGAGTCCAGTATGAGAGAAATCCTCCTCAATGGTAGACGAATTCTTGATACAATAAGCTAGTAGCATAAAATATATTACAGGGTCGAACTACGGTTGCTCAACCAAATTATTACAAGCATGCCAATAATTATACATAATGGCGGACATGACACAGTGGTGTGGAGGCATACTATTGACTCGAGGATAGGGCGGTGGTGGAGAAACACAGCGGGGAGAGAAATACAAGACTCTAAGTCTGTCATCTCATCGAGCGTCGAGGTGAGGCTCGATGAATTTATTTGGTAGCGGAAGCGGATATAAAACAGTGACCAAATCCAGGGTCGCACGAGACTGACTGGGACTCCTCTAGGTGTCGGACTCGCTATCAAACTCTTCATCCATGAGATCGCCTTCGTCAGCATCTGGCCAAATCAACAAGCCAGTGAGTACTTTGAAAGTACTCGCAAGACAGTTCGGACGTAAGATATAACAAATGCATGCATGGATGCGTCATGAATAATTCACCAATGTACATTCAAAAATTAGCATAACAAGGTAAGTAAAAGGGAAACGGCGGTAGTCCGCCTGAAATCCCAACAAAACATAAATAAATACCGATCGGGTGTCTGAAGCGACGCCTCGAAAGGTGAATAAATAAATATAAGGAAATGATGCCATAGTAGGGCGTCTTAGTGACACCACAAAAAGGGCTTTAAAATAAATACCACAGTCGGACGTCGGGGCGACATCACAGAAAGGGCTTTAAAAGAAATGCCACAGTCGGACGTCGGGGCGACATCACAGAAAGGGCTTTAAAAGAAATGCCACAGTCGGACGTCGGGGCGACATCACAGAAAGGGCTTTAAAAGAAATGCCACAGTCGG
>NC_041385.1:708707431-708717382 GCF_002162155.2 Triticum dicoccoides
CCATAGTCGGACGTCGGGGCGACATCACAGAAAGGGCTTTAAAAGAAATGCCACAGTCGGACCTCAGGGCAACATCACAGAAAGGGCTTTTATAAGAAATGCCACAGTCGGACGTCGGGGCGACATCACAGAAAGGGCTTTAAAAGAAATGCCACAGTCGGACGTCGGGGCGACATCACAGAAAGGGCTTTAAAAGAAAGTAAAATACAACAATGCCACAGTCGGACGTCTGAGCGACATCGCAGAAAGGGCTTTTATACGCAAGGAAATAATACTCATAATAAATGTTCAATTCATGAGAATGAATGGGTTAGTCCATCCACCAGAATAATCGTTTAACCGGACTTAGCACTCATGCGATTCACCGGAGTCTCTGTCATCAAAACTGACATTTGATCAGGATAAGATAATATCAATCTAGGACATGGAATAGATGATTTGGAGAAATATATGACTCTGCAGAGTTTGTACAAAATTTTTCCCACAGCGAACGGATTTCCGTAGTCACGAAGGACTAGTTCCGTTTACGGTATTTCGGAAGAAAACACAGCTAACCAGTACACACCCATCCTACCTCTCGATGCTAGAAATCACCCTAGACATCGTCCAAGAAAAACTTTTGAGATGGGGAGATCACAATCTCGAATAGCATGGGATCAAATTTATATACGCGCGCTCTAAGGGGTGCCCCCCTCTCGGTCCCAACCGGAAACACCCATGCCCCCTGACCGGATGACTGGCTTTAATCCAGGGCCATGGAACCATCATCACGGCCTCTCCTTTTGGTGTGTACCAGAAAAGCGGTTTGCAACTTACTAAACCATATTCCTTGCGGAAAACATGTGGTAGTACAGGGAAGGAAATGAGAGGAACTGGACCGATACGGTTTGACACTGAAGTCACATAGTCTGGCATAAGACTGGCATGCTACGACACTGCCATCTTACCCATCCTCATGCCAACACATGGCCATTCATACTCACATCCATCCACTTATGGATCATCGAGCTCACTTACCTCAATATTGCATAAGATAACGTTCATCGATATGCTTCTCAACATGCCATGAAACTAACTAAATGCAAAACATTCCAAGACACTCATCATATCAAAAGTTCAAACATGCTTGCCTGGTTCAGAGTAGTCGGAGCCTAGCTCGGTGAAGTTCGCGGCTCCGTCACCTCCTTCGGTATCTACGGTATAAAGAAAATATATGCGCTATCGTAAATACCAAGGAGTGCACAAAAAGTATTCCAAATATTTTTCAAGAAAATCTTATAAAAAACTAGACAAAATTTTAAAGAGAACAGAAAAAGATTCAATCAAAAATACTTTTCTGTTTAAAAGTTATAAGGGTTTTTGTCCAGGGACTCATCTGTAATGAAACAGAAGATTTCCAGGGGCTAGCTTATAAAAACAGAAAACGCTTCGGCAGAAACTACGCCAGCCCAAAGGGAAAGCGCATTTGGCAGAAGGCGTTTTCAGAAAACGCTTCGTTTAGAAAGGACAGAGAGGCTGACAGCGGGTCCCGCCTGTCAGGTTTGAACTTTCAAAAAGGGGGAAACGAAGCTCGTCGGCGCCCAAGAGCCGCAGTGGTCGTCGGCGGCGATCCACGGCGAGGCAGGGGGATCAGAGGGTACCTCCGTGTTCAGGGCGCCATTCCACGTCGGTTGTTGGTGGTGGTGGTCGCCGGCGAGTACCACGTCGACGGCGAGCCTGGCTCCGGCGGATGGTGGCTCGGGTGGTTGCGGACTTCGTCGGAGAGAGCTGTGAAGATCAAATTGAGGAGGGGGTTAGGCTTCTGGTAGCTAGAGGGGGTAACGGACGGAGTTTGGGCGCCGGAGACGGCCTCACCGGAGCGAATCGAGCTGGTGGCCGAGGCAGAGCGAGGCGGCCGGAGTCGAGGAAGAAGGGCCCCTCGAGGCTCTTCTAGTTGCTGGTCGGGGTCCAGTGAGGTGGTGGAGGTGTGCGGGGGCGAGAGGGAGCTTAGGGGCGCTATATATAGCCGGCCCGAGGCGGTTGCCGCGAACGGGATAAGTCCGGCGAGTAATTACAGCGGCGTTGTGGTTGGGCAGTGGGATTAGGGGCTTAGGCAACGCCGTTGAGGTCCACTGGTTCCATTTAGGTGCTAATCGAGCTGGGATTTCGTGCTATGGGCGAGTTCGACAGAACGGGGCGGCGCGGGCCTGTCGGCGGCAGTGAGCACGTTCCGTGCTTGCCGGGCCACGGCGACGGTGCCACGGGCGTGCGCTGGCATGCATGAGGCCACGCGGAGAGCAGAGGGGCGTTGGGCGGCGCCGAACGGCGTTGAGCCGCCGTTCCGTCCCCTCTCTGCCGCCACGAGAGGTCTCGATGCCGCAGAAGACACCGGCGAGGGCGGGCCAGCGTGCCACCGACGCCAGGAAGAGGCCAAGTGCGCGTGTGGTGCTCCAGACAGTAGGAAGAGGCGGCGAGGAACGTGCCAAGTGCACTGTGAACGCGTGAGTGAAGCTGACGAACGAAAAATGACACTGAAGTATGAATTTTCTGAATTTGCAAAGGAACAGTGCAGCTCAGGTGTTCGACAGAATGTTTTTGGCCTCTAGGGATTTTTCCTTGAGCTGATTTTTGGTGGGGTGGCTTCTCATTGCTCCAGTAGGCTGCATGATTTTTGGTGGAATTTTTGGAGGAGTGTAGATATGAATTTCATCAAGTTTGGCAAATCTGGTCCAAACTTGCAGAGACTGAATTTTGAAAAATTTGAAAAGAGGAGGAGTGGATCAAGATGGTTCTGGGTTGTGGGTACAAAGGACTATCCAGGAGAGTTGGTTTGAGGTCAAAACTCAAATGAAAAAGGGTACTTGCTTTGAAAATTACTAAGGCTCAAAATAATTTGCAGAATTGATTTGAGGGGAAAAATAATTAGAATAAAATCCAAAACTTGCTTGGATTAGTTGGGACAGAGAACTTAGGCTGATTATAAGGAGTAGGGGAGGTTTTGGAGGGGTTTTACCACATGGGCAAAAATGCCAAGTCATGGGTGGTTTCCAAGATATCAAAATCCCCAAATTTTCATAGAGTTTCTTTTTAAAAGAAAAACAAATTAAACTCCCAAAATAATTTGAGAGGGAACCAACAGAGAAGAAGTTTCAAAAGATCAAACACCACAGTTTGAAGAAAAAAATAAAAATCCTTGCCAAAGAAAAGAAAGTTTTTTAAGAGGAAGGATTTTCTGGAACAAAATTTTTTAAATGGCCTCTTTCAAAAACCACAAAGTTTTTGATAAAAACCAAATTAAAATTTTGGAGTGTCACAACACCTACCCCCTTAGGAAAAATCTCGTCCCCGAGATTTCAGCTGATCCTTAAATAAGTGTGGATGCTCTGTCCGAAGAAAATCCTCCCTTGCCCAAGTTGCTTCACTGTCGGTGTGATTGCTCCATTGGACTTTGAAAAACTTGATGGTCTTCTGTCGGGTCCTCCTTTCAGACTCCTCTAATATTCTTACGGGACGTTCCCGATAAGTGAGGTCTGGCTGCACGTCAATGTTTTCATGGGATACTTGTTTCTCTGGGTTGCTTACGCACTTCCTCAATTGCGAGACATGGAACACGTCGTGGACATCGGATAATTCCTCGGGTAAGTCTAGCTGGTAGGCTACAGTGCCTCTTCGTGCCACTATGCAGAATGGTCCAATGAATCTTGGTGCTAACTTTCCTTTAATCTTAAACCGTTGCAGTCCTCTCATAGGGGATACTCTCAAGTATACGAACTCACCGGGTTCGAAGCTGACCCTACGATGTTTCTGATCATAATAACTCTTCTGTCGACTTTGAGCGGTCTTAAGTCGGTCTCTGATTAGCTTGACCTTTTCCTCGGCTTCTCTGAGCATGTCTGGTCCGAAGATGTGGCTGTCTCCGGTCTCTGACCAATTTAACGGGGTACGACATCTTCGTCCGTATAAAGCCTCAAATGGTGCCATTTGTAGGCTGGCCTGGTAGCTATTGTTATACGCGAACTCGGCGTATGGCAGGCTTTCTTCCCAACTGGTTCCATATGTGAGGACACATGCTCTCAGCATGTCTTCTAAAACCTAGTTTACGCGTTCTGTTTGTCCATCAGTTTGTGGGTGGTATGCGGTACTGAAGGCTAGTTGGGTTCCCAGAGCCTGTTGTAAATGCTCCCAAAATCTTGAGACGAACTGAGTGCCTCTGTCGGATATTATAGTCTTCGGGACACCGTGCAGACAAACTATGCGGGAAAGATAAATCCTGGCAAGCCTCTGAGTGGTGTGGGTCGTCTTTATTGGAATAAAGTGTGCCACTTTGGTTAACCTGTCAGTGATGACCCATACGGCATCATTCCCGTGTCATGACCGAGGTAGTCCGACAATGAAATCCATCCCTATTTCATCCCATTTCCACTCAGGTATTTTGTTTGGTTGCAGTAGTCCGGCTAGTCTCTGATGCTCAGCTTTTATGCATTGACATGAGTCGCAACATGCAATGAAGGTGGCTATGTCCCTCTTCATACCATGCCACCAAAATCTTTCCTGAATATCCTTATACATTTTGGTTCCTCCAGGGTGGATTGAATATGGAGTGGTGTGTGCTTCAGCTAAAATTTGCTGTTTAAGGTCCTCTATGTTAGGCACGCAGAGCCTTTCTCCGTACCATAATATTCCTTCATTGTCTATGACGAATTCCGAGGCCTTGCCCATACTCAACTTTCTTTTGATGCCTTCGATGCTGGTGTGACCGGGCTGAGCTTCTTTGATTTTCTCCACAAGGTCGGGTTGTATTTCCAAGTTTGATATGGTGCCTTCTGCTACCATTATCAAGTTGAGCTTGGCAAATTCTTGTTGGAGTTCGGGCCTCAAGCTGCACAGATTTTTTTCATCGGAGCTGGGGTTCCGACTAAGAGCATCGGCCACTACATTTGCTTTTCCTGGATGGTAATGGATACCAACATCATAATCCTTTACCAATTCCAACCAGCGTCGTTGCCGTAAATTTAGTTCTGGCTGCGTGAAAATATATTTGAGACTTTTGTGATCCGTATATATTTCACATCGATTCCCAAGTAAGAAATGCCTCCATTCCTTGAGTGCATGAATAACTGCTGCCATTTCTAAGTCATGAGTGGGATAGTTTTCCTCATGCTTGCGAAGTTGCCTTGAAGCGTAGGCGACAACCTTGCCTTCCTGCATCAACACGCATCCGAGACCCTTTCTGGATGCGTCACAATATACTTCAAAATTCTTGTGTATGTCGGGTACAATTAATACCGGTGCTGTCGTTAACTTCCGCTTTAGCTCTTGGAAACTTTTCTCGTAGGCTTCTGTCCATTCAAACTTCTTATCTTCCTTGAGCAACTGTGTCATAGGCTTGGCTATGGTGGAGAATCCTTCAATAAATCTGCGGTAATATCCTGCCATTCCCAAGAAACTCCGTATGTCCGTTACGCTGGCTGGTGACTTCTAGCCAAGTACGGCCTTGACTTTCTCTGGGTCCACTGCGGTACCGTCTTGGGTCAGCACGTGGCCTAGAAAGCCTACTTGTCTTAGCCAAAATTCGCACTTGCTGAACTTGGCATACAATTGGTGTTTTCTGAGCTCTCCTAGCACAATCCTGAGATGTTCTGCGTGCTCTTCTGGTGTCTTGGAGTATACCAGAATATCGTCGATGAATACCACGACAAACTTGTCCATAAACTTCATAAATACTTTGTTCATGAGGTGAACAAAATATGCTGGGGCGTTAGTTAATCCAAATGGCATCACTGTGAACTCGTACAGTCCATATCTGGAGGTGAAGGCTGTTTTGGGGATATCTTCCGCTCGTACCTTCAATTGATGGTATCCTGACCTTAAGTCAATTTTTGAGAATACCTTGGCCTGAGCGAGTTGATCAAACAAATTGTTTATCCTTGGCATCGGGTATTTGTTTTTGACTGTGACCATGTTAAGTGCTCGATAGTCAATACACAATCTCAGCGTTCCATCCTTCTTTTTGGCAAATAAAATTGGTGATCCCCAAGGTGAGGAGCTGGCTCGAATGTATCCCTTGTCCAGTAATTCCTTTATTTTTTTTCTTCAACTCGATCAACTCGGATGGTGCCATTCTGTATGGTTTCTTGTATATGGGGGTGGTTCCTGGTGCTAGCTCAATGCGGAATCCTATTTCCCGGTCTGGTGGCATGCCTGGTAGTTCTTCAGGGAATACATCTGGAAATTCACACACCACTGGAACCTTGTTTAGCTCAGAAACGTCCACCTTATTTAATCTCGGTTGCCGGGGTATTTTTCCTTCCTTGGCTGATACTCTTATTGTCTTCCCTTGGTGGTGTGTGAGAATTACGGTCCTGTTGAAACAGTCGATAAAACCCTTATTGGTGGTTAGCCAATCCATCCCTAGGATGACATCCAGTCCTTTATTTTCCAACACAATAAGATTTGCGTGAAACTCCAATCCTTCGAACTCAATGACCACATTCTGACAGTAATTCTGAATAACTTGCTGAATCCCAGGGGACTTGATGGTCATGGATTTCTCCAAGGGAAGCATCGAAAAATTATTTTGCAAAGCAAAACTTTTCGAAATGAAAGAGTGGGAAGCTCCAGAATCAAACAAAACCATTGCAGGTATTGTGTTGACAGGAAACGTACCGAGTACGATATCCAGAGCATTTTGTGCCTCCTCTTTGGTTACGTGATTTAGATGACCCTTCCTGTGGTTATTGTTGGGATTGAAATTGTTTCGCTTGGGCACGGAATTGTTGCCGCCGTTGTTCGGCTTTGGAGTTGAGTTCCTTGGCTTGGGGCACTGTTTGGCATAGTGCCCTTCTTCTCCACAAGCTTAACAAGTAACGCCGGGGCGATAGGTGAATTCCTTGTCCCTTGCATGAAAATTCTTGATTGGGCGTGAGACATTGGATGAGGATTTGTGTGTCCCACCCTTTTGAAAATCTGTCTTGCTTCGGTGATTGCGAGCATGATTAGTCTGGTCCCTTTTTCGCTTGCGGATATCTTCCAGACTGCGTCTCTCATTTTCCAGAGTAATGGCTTTGTCCACCAGTGTTTTAAAATCAGGAAAAGTGTGCATGACCAGTTGGCATTTAAGCGCGGGCGCCAGACCGTCAAGGAATTTCTCCATCTTCTTGATTTCAGTCATACGCTCTTCATTGGCGTAGCGGGACAATAGAGTAAATTGACTGTTGTAATCTGACACTGTCATGTTCCTTTGTTTGAGGTCAACGAACTCTCTCTTCTTGATTTTCATAATACTCTTAGGAATGTGTGCACCACAGAAACCTTCCTTGAAATCATCCCAGGTTATGTCATTTTCGTTGGGATGCATGTGCAGAAAATTCTCCCACCACGATGCGGCTGCTCCTGTGAGATAGTGCGGAGCATACAATACCTTTTCGGGGTCTGAACATTTTGCAATAATTAATTTTCTCTCCATATCTCGAAGCCAATCCTCGGCTTCAAGAGGTTTGTCAGTGTGAGAAAATGTTTGAGGACGTGTCTTCTGTAGCTCAGATAACTTGGAATGCTGCTGATACTGTCCATGGTGATTTCCCATGTTGATGACTTGGTTCATCATTTCCCGATGTTGTTGCTGACTCTGCTCATAAAGGCGGCACATCTGTGAAAGTGCCGATTCACTGCCCTGTTGGCTTCACTGTCCCTGAGTGAACTCGTTGCCGGGTTGTGCATCATAATTTTCCTCTGGTGGAGTTGGCATGGAGCGAGTCCAAGGACGAGACATTTTTCACTCTGGGGATAAATTTTGTAAAACCCATAAGAAAAGCGGAAAGAGTCGCAAAAACAATTCCAAAAAAAAGGAAAAAGCATAAAGCTGGCAAATAAAACTAAATAACCCAGCTTACTTAAGAAAAACAAATCGACTTGCGCACGGAGAAGGACTGCTCATTACATATCTTACACGCGGGTGGTAATTATACAATACATCACTCAGGATATGCGCACATAATCCTGACATGTTATTTAGGCTAGTGCACTTCTCCAGATCCTACATGATGCGCAAACAGGCTACTTCTCACAACCTATGTACATATCTTACAAAGCGGTACATTACATGGCAGCTAAGCGTACTCAGGCAGAGATGTTGACGACCTCCTTTGCCCTGCCGAGGGCGAGGTGTAGCGAGGTTGGGGACTCGACTTCCTCCTCTCTAATGGGCTCCATACGTGTAGTGTTGCGCAGAGTGGACGGAGCGGTTGCCAGGGGCGGAGCTATACGTACAGGAGTGGGTGCGAAGGGTGGTGTAGTGCGCGCTGGGGTGGGCGCAATGACTTGGTTGAATTCTTCGGTAGAACACATGTGACGAGTAGGCGTATAAGATGCTGAGGACGAGACCAAAGTCAGTGGCGGTGCGATGGGTAGGAGCTCCCTCCTGTTAGCAGCACAGCCATGAACTGAGTCCATGCGGGTAGCTACGAAGTCGTCAACCAGGTTGTCGAAGGCTGCCTCCAGGGCCCGGAGATACTCAATGAGCATCTCAAAAGCCTCGTCTCGTTCTCCTCTGGGGCAGGAGTATGCGTAGTGACAGGTGTAAGGCACATGGCATGGAAGATAGCGGTAGCGACGAGTCTTCATCGCGGGAAGGACATCCCTGAGGCGAGCTATCGCCTCACGGGCTGCCATCTGCATAGCATGCCTCTCCGTAGGCATGGCTCTTCCCACGAACCGGAAGCGGCGTAACTCACCATGCCCTCCCTTGAACTGCACCGCGGCCTGGTGCATAGTCAGACTGTCGTTGACTCGATGCTGGCAGAGTGTGAAGACTGGGCACACGGATGGCCCCATCGCGACCTGAACGATGAAGGAAAGAAGCTTGACGAACCCATCGGGCACGTTGGCGAAGGTCTGAGACTCGCAACTGTTGTCGACCATCTACAAAAGTAGCAAAAATTCTGCATGGTCAGATCATAAATTTATGCTGACTGACAGAAAATGACTACAATTGCAAAAAAAATTATAAATTAGCTCTATCATGCTAATAACCAATTAGCGATTGCACCTAGTGGCTTCCTACAGTCAGCCTGGCTCTGGTACCAAGCTTGTCACGACCGGTTTTCCAATAAAAATATTTATTGAGAAACCAATCTTTTGAGTCCAGTATGAGAGAAATCCTCCTCACTGGTAGACAAATTCTTGATACAATAAGCCAGTAGCATAAAATATATTACAGGGTCGAACTACGGTTGCTCAACCAAATTATTACAAGCACGCCAATAATTATACATAATGGCGGACATGACACAGTGGTGTGGAGGCATACTACTGACTCGAGGATAGGGCGGTGGTGGAGAAACACAGCGGGGAGAGAAATACAAGACTCTAAGTCTGTCATCTCATCGAGCGTCGAGGTGAGGCTCGATGAATTTATTTGGTAGCAGAAGCGGATATAAAATAGTGACCAAATCCAGGGTCGCACGAGACTGACTGGGACTCCTCTAGGTGTCGGACTCGCTATCAAACTCTTCATCCATGAGATCGCCTTCGTCAGCATCTGGCCAAATCAACAAGCCAGTGAGTACTTTGAAAGTACTCGCAAGACAGTTCGGACGTAAGATATAACAAATGCATGCATGGATGCGTCATGAATAATTCACCAATGTACATTCAAAAATTAGCATAACAAGGTAAGTAAAAGGGAAACGGCGGTAGTCCGCCTGAAATCCCAACAAAACATAAATAAATACCGACCGGGTGTCTGAAGCGACGCCTCGAAAGGTGAATAAATAAATATAAGGAAATGATGCCACAGTAGGGCGTCTTAGTGACACCACAAAAAGGGCTTTAAAAGAAATACCACAGTCGGACGTCGGGGCGACATCACAGAAAGGGCTTTAAAAGAAATGCCACAGTCAGACGTCGGGGCGACATCACAGAAAGGGCTTTAAAAGAAATGCCACAGTCAGACGTCGGGGCGACATCACAGAA
>NC_041385.1:708717449-708775632 GCF_002162155.2 Triticum dicoccoides
GAAAGGGCTTTAAAAGAAATGCCATAGTCGGACGTCGGGGTGACATCACAGAAAGGGCTTTAAAAGAAATGCCACAGTCGGACGTCAGGGCAACATCACAGAAAGGGCTTTTATAAGAAATGCCACAGTCGGACGTCGGGGTGACATCACAGAAAGAGCTTTAAAAGAAATGCCACAGTCGGACGTCGGGGCGACATCACAGAAAGGGCTTTAAAAGAAAGTAAAATACAACAATGCCACAGTCGGACGTCTGAGCGACATTGCAGAAAGGGCTTTTATTCACAAGGAAATAATACTCATAATAAATGTTCAATTCATGAGAATGAATGGGTTAGTCCATCCACCGGAATAATCATTTAACCGGACTTAGCACTCATGCGATTCACCGGAGTCTCTGTCATCAAAACTGACATTTGATCAGGATAAGATAATATCAATCTAGGACATGGAATAGATGATTTGGAGAAATATATGACTCTGCAGAGTTTGTACAAAATTTTTCCCACAGCCAACGGATTTCCGTAGTCACGAAGGACTAGTTCCGTTTACGGTATTTCGGAAGAAAACACAGCTAACCAGTACACACCCATCCTACCTCTCGATGCTAGGAATCACCCTAGACATCGTCCAAGAAAAACTTTTGAGACGGGGAGATCACAATCTCGAATAGCATGGGATCAAATTTATATACGCGCGCTCTAAGGGGTGCCCCCCTCTCGGTCCCAACCGGAAACACCCATGCCCCCTGACCGGATGACTGGCTTTAATACAGGGCCATGGAACCATCATCATGGCCTCTCCTTTTGGTGTGTACCAGAAAAGCGGTTTGCAACTTACTAAACCATATTCCTTGCGGAAAACACATGGTAGTACAGGGAAGGAAATGAGAGGAACTGGATCGATACGGTTTGACACTGAAGTCACATAGTCTGGCATAAGACTGGCATGCTACGACACTGCCATCTTACCCATCCTCATGCCAACACATGGCCATTCATACTCACATCCATCCACTTATGGATCATCGAGCTCACTTACCTCAATATTGCATAAAATAAGGTTCATCGATATGCTTCTCAACATGCCATGAAACTAACTAAATGCAAAACATGCCAACACACTCATCATATCAAAAGTTCAAACATGCTTGCCTGGTTCAGAGTAGTCGGAGCCTAGCTCGGTGAAGTTCACGGCTCCGTCACCTCCTTCGGTATCTACGGTATAAAGAAAATATATGCGCTATCGTAAATACCAAGGAGTGCACAAAAAGTATTCCAAATATTTTTCAAATAAATCTGATAAAAAACTAGACAAAATTTTAAAGAGAACAGAAAAAGAATCAATCAAAAATACTTTTCTGTTTAAAAGTTATAAGGGTTTTTGTCCAGGGACTCATCTGTAATGAAAGAGAAGATTTCCAGGGGCTAGCTTATAAAAACAGAAAACGCTTCGGCAGAAACTACGCCAGCCCAAAGGGAAAGCGCATTTGGCAGAAGGCGTTTTCAGAAAACGCTTCGTTTAGAAAGGACAGAGAGGCTGACAGCGGGTCCCGCCTGTCAGGTTTGAACTTTCAAAAAGGGGGAAACGAAGCTCGTCGGCGCCCGAGAGCCGCGGTGGTCGCCGGCGGCGATCCACGGCGAGGCAGGGAGATCGGAGGGTACCTCCGTGTTCAGGGTGCCATTCTGCGTCGGTTGGTGGTGGTGGTGGTCGCCGGCGAGTACCACGTCGACGGCGAGCCTGGCTCCGGTGGATGGCGGCTCGGGTGGTTGTGGACTTCGTCGGAGAGAGCTGTGAAGATCAAATTGAGGAGGGGGTTAGGCTTCTGGTAGCTAGAGGGGGTAACGGACGGAGTTTGGGCGCCGGAGACGGCCTTACCGGAGCGAATCCAGCTGGTGGCCGAGGCGGAGCGAGGCGGCCGGAGTCGAGGAAGAAGGGCCCCTCGAGGCTCTTCTAGTTGCTGGTCGGGGTCCAGTGAGGTGGTGGAGGTGTGCGGGGGCGAGAGGGAGCTTAGGGGCGCTATATATAACCGGCCCGAGGCGGTTGCCGCGAACGGGATAAGTCCGGCGAGTAATTACGGCGGCGTTGTGGTTGGGCAGTGGGATTAGGGGCTTAGGCAACGCCGTTGAGGTCCACCGGTTCCATTTAGGTGCTAATCGGGCTGGGATTTGGTGCTATGGGCGAGTTCGACAGAACAGGGCGGCGCGGGCCCGTCGGCGGCAGTGAGCATGTTCCGTGCTTGCCGGGCCACGGCGACGGTGCCACGGGCGTGCGCTGGCATGCATGAGGCCACGCGGAGAGCAGAGGGGCGTTGGGCGGCGCTGAACGGCGTTGAGCCGCCGTTCCGTCCCCTGTCGGCCGCCACGGGAGGTCCCGACGCTGCAGAAGACACCGGCAAGGGCGGGCCAGCGTGCCACCGACGCCAGGAAGAGGCCAAGTGCGCGTGTGGTGCTCCAGACAGTAGGAAGAGGCGGCGAGGAACGTGCCAAGTGCACTGTGAACGCGTGAGTGAAGCTGACGAATGAAAAATGACACTGAAGTCTGAATTTTCTGAATTTGCAAAGGAACAGTGCAGCTCAGGTGTTCGACAGAATGTTTTTGGCCTCTGGGGATTTTCCTTGAGCTGATTTTTAGTGGGGTGGCTTCTCATTGCTCTAGTAGGCTGCATGATTTTTGGTGGAATTTTTGGAGGAGTGTAGATATGAATTTCATCAAATTTGGCAAATCTGGTCCAAACTTGCAGAGACTGAATTTTGAAAAATTTGAAAAGAGGAGGAGTGGATCAAGATGGTTCTGGGTTGTGGATACAAAGGACTATCCAGGAGAGTTGGTTTGAGGTCAAAACTCAAATGAAAAAGGGTACTTGCTTTGAAAATTACTAAGGCTCAAAATAATTTGCAGAATTGATTTGAGGGGAAAAATAATTAGAATAAAATCCAAAACTTGCTTGGATTAGTTGGGACAGAGAACTTAGGCTGATTACAAGGAGTAGGGGAGGTTTTGGAGGGGTTTTACCACATGGGAAAAAATGCCAAGTCATGGGTGGTTTCCAAGATATGAAAATCCCCAAATTTTCATAGAGTTTCTTTTTAAAAGAAAAACAAATTAAACTCCCAAAATAATTTGAGAGGGAACCAACAGAGAAGAAGTTTTAAAAGATCAAACACGACAGTTTGAAGAAAAAAATAAAAATCCTTGCCAAAGAAAAGAACGTTTTTTAAGAGGAAGGATTTTCTGGAACAAAAATTTTTAAATGGCCTCTTTTCAAAAACCACAAAGTTTTTGATAAAAACCAAATTAAAATTTTGGAGTGTCACAGCTAGTTACTCTTTGGACAAAACTTGTTATTTTTGCGCAAGTCCACCCACTGGGGGTGTATTCAAATTTCGTTGAATGCCGGCCTTTCGAAGGCCTTTTGATGTAAATATTATTATGCATGTGTTTGGCTTCCATTCCGACTTGCTTTGTATCTTTCAGCTTTCTTCCTTTGCCGCCTTCCCTTGGTTGCCGCCTTCCCAGCCGGACAGCTGCTCTGCAGTTTGTGGCAGGGTAAGGAATTCGGCCATTTTAGGAAGGCAAAGGTTCGAGCTTTCATAGATTTTGGGAGAGTAGGAAAGGAAGCCGGCCAGCCGACGGCTTCGATAGTCGGTTGGCAAGGGGGGAAGCCGGCTTGTGTTATGTAAGTTCGTTAGTCCTTAGCCTTTTTTCATGTGGGCATTCTTTCCGCCTTTAGCTCTTGCTAGTCGGGCAGCTGATTCTTCGAGCTGTGACTCATGCAAGAGAGGGCTTGTGTGCCGGCACATTACTTGTCTGACTGCAGGTAGAACTTGGACATAACTCAAGGAGGCAAGTCCCCGGGCCGACTAGTCAGACCCGGTGCCGGGCGAAGAAAGTAAATGCAGTAGGGTAATCACGGGAGTGATACCCGGCATACATAGATAAAATAGGGCAGTCCCCGAGAACTCCTCGGGGGCCCGTTGTCTCATACTTAATACAAAAGGTAGCGTCATACATACTGCATTTCAACTGTAAAATCTTCGAAGAAGATTGGCGTTCCACGGGCGCTCCAACTCCTTGCCGGAGTTGTCTCTCTTGCGTGCCTTCGGCTTCTGTGCGTCGATTAGGTAATAGGAGTCGTTTCCCAGAGCCCGGCTGATGACGAAGGGGCCTTCCCAAGGGGCCGAGAGCTTGTGCTGGCCGGCTGTTCGCTGGATTAGCCGGAGCACAAGGTCTCCCTCTTGGAAAGTTCTTCCTTCACTCTCCGACTGTGGTACCGGAGTAGTCCTTGCTGGTAGATGGCGGACCGACTGAGGGCTAACAGCCGGCTTTCTTCCAGCAGGTCAACACCGTCTTCTCTTACTTCCTTGGCCTCTGCCTCCGTGTACATGGTGACTTGAGGTGAGTCAAACTCGATGTCAGTTGGGATGATAGCCTCAGCACCATATACAAGGAAGAAGGGGGTGAAGCCAGTCGACTTGTTTGGAGTAGTGCGCAGACTCCAGAGGACGGTCAGTAGCTCGTCGAGCCAGCAGCCGGCCGAACGCTCTAGTGGCACGACCAGTCAGGGCTTGATGCCGGAGAGGATGAGGCCGTTTGCTCGCTCGACTTGGCCGTTTGACTGCGTGTGGGCAACGGACGCTAAGTCCAGTCGGATGCCCTGTGTTGCGCAAAAACGTGCCAATGCTCCCTTGGTGAAATTTGTGACATTGTCGGTGATGATGCTGTGTGGTACACCGTACCGGGTTGTAATGTCGGCAATGAATGTCACAGCAGTCGGCCCATTCAGCTTCTTGATCGGCTTTGCTTCAATCCACTTGGTAAATTTGTCTACGGCGACAAGCAGATGTGTCATGCCGCCGCGCGCCGTCTTGAATGGTCCGACCATGTCTAGTCCCCAGACGGCAAAGGGCCAAGTGATGGGAATGGTATTGAGTGCAAAGGCCGGCAGGTGTTGCTTGGAGCCGAAAACTTGGCACCCTTTGCAGTGTTTGACTAGTTCCTTGGCATCCTCCAATGCAGCCGGCCAGAAAAATCCATGGCGGAAGGCCTTGGCGACGAGCGCCCTGGAGGCGGCATGTTGGCCGCACTCGCCTTGGTGGATGTCTTCGAGGATTGCTATGCCCTTCTCTTGCTCGACGCAGTGCTGGAAGACTCCGGTAGCGCTGCGCCTAACTAGCTCTTGATTCATTATTGTGTAGGCTCCGGCTCGGGGTTGGACTTGTCTGGTCGAGATCTCGTCCGTCGGTAGTTCTCCATTCACCAGAAACCGGAGGATGGGCTGAGCCCATGATGGGGCTGTGATTTCCTCCACTACCAAGACGGCTACTGCAACCAGGGTGGGCGGGCTGGGTTGTGAGGAGTTGGAGTCGGCCTCCGCCTGCTGTGCCACTGCTGTCCCCGGGTCGGGTTCGGCTATGGCAGTCCCCGGGCTGAGTTCGACTATGGAAGTCCCTGAGCCGGCTGTCAAAGTCCCCGGGCCGCCTGCCTGGTCCCCGAAGTCGGATCCGACTGCGTCGGGGTCAGGCGGCACGAAGATGGAACTGGATTTCAGAGACGGCTTGACAGATGGCTTGAAGAGGCGTTGGAGGGCGACGCCGGTTGGCATAGCTTGTCGGGTGGAGCCTATTCGCGCCAAGGTATCTGCTTGCTCATTATCGGCCCGAGGCACGTGAAGGAACTCGCACCCCTCGAAATATCCGCTGAGCTGCTGGACAAGGAAACGGTAGCTCGCCATGTTTGCGTCCTTGGCATCCCAGTCGCCGAATGATTGCTGTACCACTAAGTCTGAGTCGCCATAACACAGGATCCGGCGGATGCCGAGTTCCTTGGCTAGCCGGAGCCCGTGTATGAGCGCCTCGTACTCGGCCACATTGTTGGAGGCGGCAAAGTGTATTTGCAATGTGTATCTGAGTTTGTCACCTTTGGGAGAGGTGAGGACAATGCCGGCTCCCAAGCCGGTGCGCATCTTGGATCCGTCAAAATGCATCCGCCAATGAGTGGAGTCCGGAGCCGGTGGCAGGTACTGGGTCTCGGCCCAGTCAATGAGGAAGTCGGCCAGTGCCTGGGACTTGATGGTGGTGCGGGGCTGATAGTAAATTGTGTACGGAGCCAGCGCAATGGCCCATTTCACCACTCGGCCGGATGCATCCCAGCTGCCTATGATCTCGGCAAGCAGGGCAGTGCATACGACCGTGATGGGATGCTCTTGAAAGTAGGGCTTGAGTTTCTTGGAGGCGAAGTACACACCATAGCACATTTTCTGATAGTGCGGGTAGTTCTGTTTTGAGGTGGATAATACTTCGCTCAAATAATACACTGGCCTCTGAACTAGCTGAGCTCGGCCTTCTTCTGGGTGCTGAACCACAATGACTGTGCTGACCACCCGGCTGGTGGCGGCGATGTAGAGGAGCATGGGCTCCTTCTCAGTTGGGGCCGCCAAGACAGGCGGCATGGACAACATCTTCTTCAACTCATGGAAAGCTTGATCCGCCTGGTCATTCCACTCAAAGTGAGCGGACTTCTTCATAAGTCGGTAGAGGGGGAGAGCCTTCTCTCCGAGCCGGCTCATGAAACGGTTCAAAGATGCCAGGCATCCGGTGAACTTTTGGACGTCTCGCAGCTTGGTAGAGACCTTCATTCTCTCTATGGCCTTGATCTTCACTGGGTTGCACTCGATGCCGCGTTCGGAGACCAGAAAGCCCAGAAGTTGGCCGGCTGGTACTCCGAACACACATTTCTCTGGGTTGAGCTTGATCTGAAACCGACACAAGTTCTCTAAGGTTTCCTTGAGGTCTTCCAGCAGGGTGCCGCGTTTCTCCGTCTTCACCACAACATCGTCTACATAGACGTGGGCATTTCTGCCGAGTTGCTTGAGGAGGCATTTCTGCATGCAATGCTGAAAAGTGGCACCGGCATTTCTCAAGCCGAATGTCATAGTCAGGTAACAGAAAGCTCCGAATAGGGTGATGAAGGCGGTCTTCAAGCGATCAGCCGGGTTCAACTTAATCTGGTGGTAGCTGGAATAGGCATCCAATAAACTCAAAAGCTCGCATCCGGCTGTGGAGTCTATCACTTGGTCAATCCTGGGCAGGGCGAACGGATCTTTGGGGCAGGCCTTGTTGAGGCTGGTGTAGTCGATGCACATGCCCCACTGCTTGTTCTTCTTCAGCACGAGAACCGGGTTGGCAAGCCATTCTGGAAAGAACACTTCCATAATGAAGCCGGCTGCCAGAAGCCGGGCTATCTCTTCTCCGACTATTCTTCTCTTCTCTTCTGACAGGCGGTGCAAGGGCTGCCTGACCGGCTTTGCGTCAGATCGGACGTGTAGCTTGTGCTCGGCGAAATACGTCGGGACACCCGGCATGTCTTTGGGAGACCATGCAAAGACATCCCGATTCTCATGGAGGAAATCGACGAGCTCGCCTTCCTATTTGCTGTCAAGGCCTGTGCCTATGACAGCGTGCCTCTCTGGGTGCTCCAGGTCCAGGAGTATCTTCTTTGTCTCCTTGGCCGGCTGGAAAGAACCTTGAGCTTCACATTCTTTGGGGTTAGGAGACAAAGCCGGCTGCTTGCCAGCCAGGGCCACAACTCGGTCCAGCATCTTCTTTTCTTCAGCGATCACGAGGGACTCGGCCAGCCAATTGCTGGCTACTGCACACTCAGAAGACTTCTTGTAGTCTCCGGCTATGGTGATAATGCCCTTGGAACTCGACATCTTCATCTTGAGGTAGGCATAGTGGGGCCTAGCCATAAACTTGGGCAACGGTGGTCGGCCAAGCAGTGCGTGGTACGGGCTCTCCAAATCCACTCCCTCGAACCATATTGCCTCTCGGCGGAAATGATCCTTGTCTCCAAAGAGGACATCCATCTTGATCTTGCCGATTGGTGAGCAGGACAGGCCGGGTACAATGCCATGGAACACAATCCGGCTAGGCATGAGTTGCTTCGGCTTGATGTTGAGCTTCTCCACTTTGTCTCGGTACAATATGTTGATACTGCTCCCGCCGTCTATCAGTACTTGGGAGAAACGAGCGGCGCGCCTCTCTGTCCCCAGAGTAGCGTCCAGAACAAGGGCATAGGAGCCAGGAGACGGCATCACCTCTGGGTGGTCGTCCCGGCTCCAGCTGATGGGCTTCTCCGACCAGTGCATAAACTCAGGGTTACTAGAGGCGACCGCGTTGACTTCTTGGTGTTGTCGGCACCGACTCCGCTAATCGTCTGCTTGGCTCGTGAAGACGACGTAGGCGGCATGCTCATCAGGGAACTCATCGTGGACGGCTCCGACTGCTGGCCGAGCGGCCAGCTGCTGGGGGGCAGGAGGCGGCTGGCCCACAGGCGGAGGCGGCAACAGCCCCTCGCCCTTGGAGATTCGGGTGAGCCAATGGCACTTCCGGGTCGTATGGTTGGACAGCTTCGCGCCGCTGTGGAACTTGCAGGGGGCGTCGAGAGTCTGCTCGTAGGAGAAGGCCGGCTGCCAAGCTGACCTGCCGCCCTTCTGCTTCTTAGGAGCCGGCCGTCCCTCAGGCTGCTCTTCTTCGACCGTAGCCACCTGCCGACTAGTGGAAGGCGGCATCGGGGCCTTGCGCTTGTTGTCGTTCTGGTACGGGCACCGAGTGGACTCTCCAGCCGGCGTCTTGGGAGCCGGCGCAAGAACTTTCCCAGAAGCGTCGACTCGGAGCTCGGTCTTCATGGAGGAGTCGGCCGTGGCGTATTTGTCCGCCATGATCAACAGCTCGTCGAGGGTAGTCGCCTTGTCGCAGAGGAGTCGGTGCTTGAGGAGGGTGCCCTCTCGGCACCCGGCTGTGAAGTACTCGATTGCCTAAACCTCGTGCACCCCTTCGTAGGAGTTTCAGAGCTCGGCCCAACGCGTGAGGTAGTCCTGGGTCGACTTGTTGGGTCCTTGCACGCACAAGGAGAGCTGTCGGGGCTTGGGAGCCCGCTTGTAAGTGCTGGTGAAGTTGCGGATGAAGGCTTCCGTGAAGTCGAGCCAGTTGTTGATACTGTAAGGCTTGAGGCTATTGAGCCAGGTGCGTGCCGTGCCTTGGAGCATCAGGGGGACATACTTTACGGCAACGCGCCGGTTGCCGTTTGCGATGCGAACCGCGGTGGAGTAGTCGATCAACCAGTCCTCCGGCTTCACGGAGCCGTTATACTTGGGCGTGTCTCTTGGGAGCGAGAACCCTTTGGGAAAGGGATCGTCACGGATGCGGGGGCCGAAACAAGGCGGGCCGACATCATCTTCTTCTTCCAAGGCCAGGGATCACGCGAGGCGGTCGATCCGATGGCGGGCATCATTCTCGCCGACTCCTTCGCGGCGACCAAGTCGGCCGCTGAGAGTCGGATGCTTGATAGGCGGCGGGATGGGATATCTTTCTCCGTGAGGAGGAGGAGGAGGCAGATCGCCTCGTCTCTCCACACCTCGGGGGCGGCCTTCCGCGTCGCGCTCGATGGTGATTCGCGTCCGGCTGCGGCCAGCAGCCGGCTCCTTCTCTTGTCTCGCACAGGCGCCACCCGCAGTCGGCGTACGCGACGTCGCGCCGTGTTCTCGGCGAGGGGGGCTTCCAGCTCGGACACCGGCTTCGTGCCGTGCTGCGGCCACACCGATCAGTTGCTGGATGCGTCTGGTCATGTAGGGGAGCTCGTCAGCCCCCAGTCCGTTGAGCTTGTCAATGATTGACTAGGCGGTGCGTAGATTCTTGAGGAGCGTGGCGTAGATCGGGCGGTCCGCACCCAGCATGTTGGCGATGGCCGCACCACGTTGCTTGACGGTGCCGACTCGGCTTTGCCCTTCTGGAGGCGGCGTGCCGAAGGCGGCGCGGTCGACCTCGTGCTGGTGGGGTTCCGTGAGTGTTTATCTTCTGGCCCTCCGCGACGAGGGCAAGGCGGCGAGCCTCCAGCGCCTCGGCGTCGGCGTCGGCCGGGATGGGGACGGACAAGTCCTGCAGCACCGCTTGCAGGGCGTCGTGGGTGTTCTCGCCGGAAGCGGCTCCATGGCTGATCACCAGCACCTCGGTGACGGTGCTGCCGCCACTGTCAGCTCGCGGGAGAGGGTCGTCGAAGATGATCACGTCGGTGGGGAAGGCGTCGAGCGATGCTGTGTCGGAGTCGACAAGCATTGGGTCGGTGGAGCCGACCGACTCCAAGTCCGCGGTAGGCTCGCCGGAGACGTGGAGTTGGTCGAGGAGGCTGACGAGGCGGCTCTCGAGGTAGCCGGTGCCCGCGTCGGATGCGGGCTCGTCGGAGATGCTAACCTCGCCAAGGAGATCGGCGAGGCAGCTTGCCGCACAGGCGTCGTCCACGCCTTGCAGCGCGTCGGAGCAAGCGCCCTCGGGCGTGCCGGGCTGGCTACGCTCGCTGGGGAGGAAAAGGGTTCCCGTCTAGAGCAGGTCTCCGGACGACGGTGCACCTGGCCCCACGGTGGGCGCCAAATGTCGGGTAGTAGGTGCGACATATGCCAATGGATGGCTTATCATTGTGGGAGCCAGTAAGACATTGCCGATGCCTGGAAACGGGATGAGGCGAAGACATGCACGCCGGCGAATCTTACCTAGCTTCGGGGCTCTCCGTGGAGATAACACCCATACTGCTGGTCTGCGGGGTCTCCGCATGATCACTAGATCAACAAGTAGCTACAGGATGCTCCTTGAGCTGAACAGGCTAGCTCTCTTCTCTCCCTATGGTAGTGTCTAAAACTCTATGAGATCAACCCTTTGCATGGGTGTCCCGGGGGGTTTATATAGGCCTACCCCCCGGGGGTACAATGGTAATCCGACTGGGCGTGGGCCCAGGCCGTCAGTGTCTGCGACTGCCGCCGTCTCCGCCGACTTCTGGGGCCAGCTGAATGGTGGGTCCTGCCGGCTGTCGGCCTGCTGGTCAACAGGCCGGCCCCACCGCTTGGGGGATCTTGTCGGGGGCTGGTTACTGTGGCCTCGCCTCTGATGACGAGGGCTTTGTCGAGGTAAGCATGGCTACAGCGCCGCCGCCTTGCGGGCTCCCACTGTAGCCTCACCGCGTCTCATCTGCTTAATGGTGCGCGCGCCCTGAGGGGGAGCAAGCCGGCTATTGGAAGCCGGCCTAGCCTTGGGCCGGCTGGGGGAGGCCGGGCCGCCTTCGGATGTCTCTCTGACCGAAGGGGCCCGCCGCCTGCGGGCCGTACTGGCGACCCATCGTGGATGGCATCATGATTCTCATGGCAACAGCGCCACACCGGACGGGGGATGGCTGCCCCGTACGGCGTACTATAGCCATGCATTCACCGGAATTCGGGGGTGGCAGGGTTTGCTGTAGCCACGCCCTGTCCCGTCACCGTTATGGGTGATGGTCTTTGGAGGCGGTGTTCGGCCGCTCGCTTCTTGGAGTCGGCCCTTCATGGGCCGCCTTCGGGGAGTCGGTCCTTCATGGGCCGGCTTCTTGGAGTCGGCCCGATCGTGGCGTCCTCCAAAGGCTGTTTTATGGCCGGGCCGCCTTCGGCCAGCCGACCTAGGTGATAGCCGGCCGGAGGAAGGCGGCCCTGTGTCTTAGGTGACTCGAGGTCCGATCGGCCCGTTCTTTTTTCCTAGGGCCAAAGGGAGCCGGTTAGGCTACCTGTGGTCATTTACTCCGATAATGTTCACCTCTAATATCAGCCATATAATCACCCAAGCGTTTAATCATAAAGGTATTCCGTTTTAATTGTCTACCAAAATAAGCATTAAAGTCATCTTGCTTAAACATAAAGTCATCAAACTCATCCAAGCACTGATTAGCAATTTTAGTAGGAGGGACTTCAGCTTTATCATATCTATAGAGAGAATTTACCTTTACTACCTGTGTCGGGATATCGGGAGGTTCTTCATTAAATAAGTAATTGAGATCATATACTTCTTCAACAGGCGGTAAATTAAGACCATGTATTTCTTCAATAGGAGGTAAATTCTTGACATCTTCAGCTTTAATACCTTTTTCTTTCATAGATTTATTTGCCTCTTGCATATCTTCGGGACTGAGAAATAGAACACCTCGCTTCTTCGGAGTTGGTTTAGGAATAGACTTAGTAATTGGCTCAGGAACTGGCTCAGGAGGTAGCTCGGGAGGTGCCCAATTATTTTCATTTGCCAACATATTATTCAATAGAATTTCAGCGTCATCCGGTGTTCTTTCCCTGAAAAGAGAACCAACACAACTATCCAGGTAATCTCTGAAAGCATGAGTTAGTCCATTATAAAAGATATCAAATATTTCAGGTTTCTTAAGAGGATGATCAGGCAAAGCATTAAGTAACTTGAGAAGCCTCACCCAAGCTTGTGGGAGACTCTCTTCTTCAATTTGCACAAAATTGTATATTTCCCTCAAAGCAGCTTGTTTCTTATGAGCAGGGAAATATTTAGCAGAGAAGTAATAAATCATATCCTGGGGACTTTGCACACAACCAGGATCAAGAGAATTATACCTTATCTTAGCATCACCCTTTAATGAGAACGGAAATATCTTTAGTAAATAAAGGTAGCGCGATCTCTCATTATTTGTAAACAGGGCAGCTATATCATTTAACTTAGTAAGATGTGCCACAACAATTTTAGATTCATAGCCATAAAAAGGATCAGATTCAACCAAAGTAATTATATCTGGATAAAAAAAAATCATAATAATCCTGATCAGGAACACAGATAGGTGAAGTAGCAAAAGCAGGGTCGGGTCTCATTCTACCTCTAAAAGATTCTTTACTCCATTTAACTAGCAACCTCTTAAGTTCCTGTCTATCCTTGCAAGCAAGAATAGCTGCAGAAGATTCAGCATAAAAAAGATAACCCTCAGGAATATCAGGCATAGGTTCATCATCACTAACATCATCGTGTTCAGGTTCAATAATTTCTATTTCTCTAGACCTAGCAATTTGCTCATCAAGAAATTCACCCAGTGGCACAGTAGTATCAAGCATAGAAGTAGTTTCATCATAAGTATCGTGCATAGCAGAAGTGGCATCATCAATTACATGCGACATATCAGAATTCATAGCAGTAGCAGGTTTAGGTGTCGCAAGCTTACTTATAACGGAAGGAGAATCTAGTGTAGAGCTAGATGGCAGTTCCTTACCTCCCCTCGTAGTTGAGGGCAAAATAGTAGTTCCATCATCTTTCACGTTCTTCATAGTGTCCAGCAGATATAAATCCCAAGTGACTCAAAGAATAGAGCTATGCTCCCCGGCAACGACGCTAGAAAAAGGTCTTGATAACCCACAAGTATAGGGGATCGCAACAGTTTTCGAGGGTAGAGTATTCAACCCAAATTTATTGATTCGACACAAGGGGAGCCAAAGAATATTCTCAAGTATTAGCAGCTGAGTTGTCAATTCAACCACACCTGGAAACTTAGTGTCTGCAGCAAACTATTTAGTAGCAAAGTAATATGATAGTGGTGGAAACGGTAACAAAAGTAAAGGCAACAAAAGTAATGTTTTTCGTATTTTGTAGTGATTGTAACAGTAGCAACGGAAAAGTAAATAAGCAAGAACTTGTATATGGAAAACTCGTAGGCACCGGATGTGGTTCGTCATGTAACAGTCATAACATAGGGTGACACAGAACTAGCTCCAGTTCATCAATGTAATGTAGGCATGTATTCCGTATATAGTCATACGTGCTTATGGAAAACAACTTGCATGACATCTTTTGTCCTACCCTCCCGTGGCAGCGGGGTCCTATTGGAAACTAAGGGATATTAAGGCCTCCTTTTAATAGAGAACCGGAACAAAGCATTAGCACATAGTGAATACATGAACTCCTCAAACTACGGTCATCACCGGGAGTGGTCCCGATTATTGTCACTTCGGGGTTGCCGGATCATAACACATAGTAGGTGACCATAGACTTGCAAGATAGGATCAAGAACACACATATATTCATGAAAACATAATAGGTTCAGATCTGAAATCATGGCACTCGGGCCCTACTGAAAAGCATTAAGCATAGCAAAGTCATAAGAACATCAATCTCAGAACATAATGGATACAAGGGATCAAACCCTAACAAAACTAACTCGATTACATGATAAATCTCATCCAACCCATCACCGTCCAGCAAGCCTACGATGCAATTACTAACGCACGGAGGTGAGCATCATGAAATTGGTGATGGAGGATGCATGATGATGACGACGGCGACTAATCCCCCTCTCCGGAGCCCCGAACGGACTCCAGATCAGCCCTCCCAAGAGAGATTAGGGCTTGGCGGCGGCTCCGTATCGTAAAACGTGATGATTTCTTCTCCCTAATTTTTTTCTCCCTGAAAGCCAATATATGGAGTTGGAGTTGGCGTCGGAGGGCCACCAGGGGGCCCACGAGGTAGGGGGGCGCGCCCAGGGGGGGCGCCCGCCACCCTCGTGGACAGGGTGTGGGCCCCTTGGTCTTCATCTTTTGCGAGGATTTTTCTTTATTTTTTGTAAGGTGTTCCGTGGAGTGTCAGGACATTCCGAGAATTTTTATTTTCTGCACAAAAAACAACACCATGGCAGTTCTGCTGAAAACAGCGTCAGTCCGGGTTAGTTCCATTCAAATCATACAAGTTAGAGTCCAAAACAAGGGCAAAAGTGTTTGGAAAAGTAGATACGACGGAGACGTATCAGGGAGTTGATATGTCTCCAATGTATCTACTTTTCCAAACACTTTTGCCCTTGTTTTGGACTCTAACTTGCATGATTTGAATGAAACTAACCCGGACTGACGCTGTTTTCAGCAGAACTGCCATGGCGTTGTTTATTGTGCAGAAAACAAAAGTTCTCGAAATGACCTGAAAATCCATAGAGATAACTTTTGGAAAATATAAAAAATACTGGCCAAAGAATCAAGGCCAGGGGGCCCACACCCTGTCCACGAGGGTGGGGGGCACGCCCCTCCCCCTGGGCGCGCCCCCCGTCTGGTGGGCCCCCTGGAGCTCCATCGACCTCAACTCCAACTCTATATATTCCGTTTCACGGAGAAAAAAATCAGAGAGAAAGTTTCATCGCGTTTTACGATACGGAGCCACCGCCAAGCCCTAATCTTTCTCAGGAGGGCTGATCTGGAGTCTGTTCGGGGCTCCGAAAAGGGGGATTCGTGACCGTCGTCATCATCAACCATCCTCCATCACCAATTTCATGATGCTCACCGCCGTGCGTGAGTAATTCCATCGTAGGCTTGCTGGATGGTGATGGGTTGGATGAGATTTACCATGTAATCAAGTTAGTTTTGTTAGGGTTTGATCTCTAGTATCCACTATGTTCTGAGATTGATGTTACTATAACTTTGCTATGCTTAATGCTTGTCACTTGGGCCCGAGTGCCATGATTTCAGATATGAACCTATTATGTTTTCATGAATATATGTGAGTTCCTGATCCTATCTTGCAAGTCTATAGTCACCTATTATTTGTTATGATCCGACAACCCCGAAGTGACAATAATCTGGATACTTCATGGTGATGACCGTAGTTTGAGGAGTTCATGTATTCACTAAGTGCTAATGCTTTGGTCCGGTTCTCTATTAAAAGGAGGCCTTAATATCCCTTAGTTTCCATTAGGACCCCGCTGCCACGGGAGGGTAGGACAAAAGATGTCATGCAAGTTCTTTTTCTTAAGTACGTATGACTATATTCGGAATACATGCCTACATTATATTGATGAATTGGAACTAGTTCTGTGTCACCCTATGTTATAACTATTACATGATGAATTGCATCCGTCATAATTATCCATCACTGATCCAATGCCTACGAGCTTTTCACATATTGTGCTTTGCTTATTTACTTGTCCGTTGCTACTGTTACAATCACTACAAAACTGCTATCATTACTTTTGCCACTGTTACCATTACTATCATACTACTTTGCTACTAAATACTTTGCTACAGATACTAAGTTATCCAGGTGTGGTTGAATTGACAACTCAACTGCTAATACTTGAGAATATTCTTTAACTCCCCTTGTGTCGAATCAATAAATTTGGGTTGAATACTCTACCCTCGAAAACTATTGCGATCCTCTATACTTGTGGGTTATCAAAACTATTTTCTGGCACCGTTGCCGGGGAGCATAGCTCTATTCTTTGAGTCACTTGGGATTTATATCAGTTGATCACTCTGAGGAAATTGAAAGACGAAAGAACTAAGATTTTTCCCTCAACTGTGAGGGGAGGTAAGGAACTGCCATCTAGCTCTGCACTAGATTCTCCTTCTGTTTTGAGTAAGCTCGCGACACCTAATCCTGCTACGGCTATGAATTTTGATATGTCGCATGTTATTGATGATGCCACTTCTGCTATGCATGATACTTATGATGAAACTACTTCTGTGCTTGATACTACTTTGCCATTAGGTGAATTTCTTGATGAACAACTTGCTAGGGTTAGAGAGAATGAAATTATAGAAGATGAAATTATTGATGATAGTGATGATGAAGGTTCTCCCCCTAAGTATGAATTGCCTGTTGTTCCTGAGGGTTATGTTATGGATGAAGAAACTGCTAGAGATCTTTTTGTTTGCAATGATAGATCTGATCTTAAGAAATTACAAGCTAAACTTAAACAGAAAACTCTGAATGCTAGAATGAAATATGACCCTGCTTTTGCTACTTCACCTATCTTTGTTAGTGATAAGGATTATGAATTCTCTGTTGATCTGAGATAATTACTTTGGTTGAATCTGATCCTTTTTGTGGCTATGAATCCGAAACTCTTGTGGCACATCTCACCAAGTTAAATGATATAACCACCCTGTTTACTAATGAGGAGAAGTCTCGCTATTACTATATCCTCAAGATATTTCCATTCTCATTAAAGGGTGATGCTAAAACTTGGTTTAATTCTCTTGATCCTAGTTGTGTGCATAGTCCCCAGGTTATGATTTATTACTTCTCTGCTAAATATTTCCTTGCTCATAAGAAACAAGCTGCCTTGCAGGAAATATATAATTTTGTGCAAATCGAAGAAGAGAGTCTTGCACAAGCTTGGGGGAGGCTTCTCCGATTACTTAATGCTTTGCCTGATCATCCTCTTAAGAAAAATGAAATACTTGATATCTTTTATAATGGACTAACCGATGCTTCCAAGGACCACTTGGATAGTTGTGCTTGTTGTGTTTTCAGGGAAAGAGCAGTCGACCAAGCTGAATTACTATTGGATAATATGTTGACTAATGAAAATAATTGGACTCGTCCTGAGCCAATTCCTGAGCCAATTGAGCCAACTCCTGAGCCTATTCCTAAACCAACTCCGAAGAAGAGGGGTGTTATATTTCTCAGTCCCGAAGAGATGCAAGGGGCAAAGAAATCAATGAAAGAAAAAGGTATTAAAGCTAAAGATGTTAAGAATTTACCTCCTATCAAAGAAATACATGGTCTTAATATACCGCCTGTTGAAGAAACACATTGTCTTGATAACCCGACACAGGTAGTAAAGGTAAATTCTCTCTATAGATATGATAAAGTTAAAATCCCGTCTACTAAATTTCATAGCCAATGCTTAGATGAATTTGATGACTTTATGGCTAGACAAGAAAGTTCTAATGCTTATGTTGGTAGAGAGTTAAAGAGTAATGCTTTTATGATGGGACACTTGAGTGATTATATGGCTAGAGTTAAAGGTGAACTTAAAATCATTAGCAAATATGCTTCTATGGTTACCACTCAAGCGGAGCAAGTACTTAAAGCTCAAAGTGATTTGCTCGATGAATTAAATAATAAACATAATTTTGCTGTTAGAGTGGCTACTAGAACTGGTAGAATGACTCAGGAACCTTTGTATCCTGAAGGCCAGCCTAAGAGAATCGAGCAGGATTCTCAGAGAAATAATGTAGATGCACCTAGTCCTTCTAAAAAGAAGAAAAAGAAAAATGATAGGACTTTGCATGCTTCTAGTGAACCTGTTGTAGACACACCTGAGAATCCCAATGATGTTTCTATTTGTGATGCTGAAACACAATCAGGTGATGAACATGAACCTAGTGATAATGTTAATGATAATGTTCATGTTGATGCTCAACCTAGCAATAATAATAATGTAGAGATTGAACCTGCTGTTGATCTTGATAACCCACAATCAAAGAATCAACATTATGATAAAAGAGACTTTGTTGCTAGGAAGCACGGTAAAGAAAGAGAACCATGGGTTCAGAAACCCATGCCCTTTCCTCTTAAACCATCCAATTCAAAGGATGATGAGGATTTTGAGCGCTTTGCTGAAATGATTAGACCTATCTTCTTACTTATGCGCTTAACTGATATGCTTAAAGTAAATCCCTATGCTAAATATATGAACGATATCATTACAAATAAAAGAAAGATACTAGAGGCTGAAATTTCCACCATGCTTGCTAATTCTCTCCCTAATAATAAAGCACGGATTGAGTCCCCGGGTTCACCGTCATGATGTTTTTATGAAAAAGTCCTTATGTTTTTATAACTATACCCACAGTCCTATTTTACTGGATATGGAAATAACGATTGAGTTTACCGTCCCTGGCTTGGGCTGTTTCTATCCATCGCTAGCACTGGGCCACGCAAACGCTAGCTTCACTTATGGGCCGCGAGTTCACCATGGAACGGCTGCTAGCTTCCCGTATGGGCCGAGAGAACACATAACACGAGGAGTAAAAACTTGGGAACTCGAATGCGAGACCTACAGAATATAGAATACATGGCTTATCATCACACCAACAACGTGTTGTGTTCGAAGTCACAGCGTTAGTATTATATACAACTAGGAAACCACCAGTATTCACCTAAAAATGGAAATCAGTGCTATTTTTCTAAAGAAAAGAAAATCACTACTATTAAACAAATTTCATCCCTCGATCTAACCCATTATCGTCGAGGCATGGTCGCCGAGGATCCTGGCGAGGTAGGCTCACGAGAGGTGCCGCTGATGTCGAGCGACGGAGTATAGGAAGATTTTTCCGCTCACGGCCCCACGGCTCCAGCACGTATGCGCGGCTCTCGGCTGCAGGAACAACGAGGTGGTCGTCGACCATGCCAAGCCATGATGGGTGCTATTGGAGTATTGGTCATATCTCAGGAACGTCTGTGCCTACTCTCTCTTCTGATCTATGGAGGCAAGATCCGGCAGCAGCGTGATGCCATGTGCTTGTACTACCTCCTTCACCGGCAAGAGGGGTGCAACAGCGACTCGATCCTTGATCCTTGCAGCCCCGGTGAGGAGGGGCTAGGGCAGCTGCGGCTTGAGCGCTCTCAATCCCCCTCAACCACTGGCCCTACCTCCAGTTTGAAGCCCGTGAGTGGCTTCTAATATGCCCTATGATTGATCAATACAAACTGCAAACAGAGAGATGACCCAATGACTAATCATGTCAGATGTTGATCAGATCAGAAGATAGATACAGGGGAAGAAAACAAGCTTGGCGGATACAACCTGCTGCAGATGCTCTGGTTGATGGAACTAAAAAGCTAGCGTTGCATCTTACCATGTTGTTTTCTCCATACAGTGATAAAGCTTTTAAACAATCCTTGCATGCATACCTAATCATTTAACGTAATATTTTATTATATGGTTCATCTCTTAGAAGGCCTGTTCTGACTTTCTGATGTCTATATCTAGTATAGAGCACTAACTTAAATCACCGGAAAAAGGATTAGCGGCAGCTAAATTTGCAGCGAAATTGTAGCCTAAATCGGCACGATCTCTCGCGATCTCCTGCAATCTGGCAAACTACGGGACGATTTCCTAGCAGTGAATGAGACGCGATCACAGCCAAATCACCCGTGATTTGAAAACATAGTATAAGGTAGTTCGGCTTGACATTCAATATTGAGTGGTAATACATATGATTAACATCATACCATCTGGTTTTGTAAGTATTGTATCTCAGGGATGCTTAAAGCTGTCACCATCTAGCACTACTTTTCCATGGCTGTAATCATTAGTATTATAATTCTTTTGTTTTACAAAATTATCTGTTCAATTTCTTCCCGTCACAAAGTAAGGAGGGCCTTCTTTTCCAATCAGCAAGTGAGGTTTTGCCCTTGACCTGTAAACATGGAAGATAAATCACTTTCATGTCGCGAGGAATAAAGTTAATAGTCTCCAAAGGTAAATGATGCTGACATCGGATTTGAGCCATGGACCATTTGGCAGAGGTATGTCTACTTCTATGAAAAACAGACACCACTCCATTAGTTTCCTGGCGGTGATTAGATTTGTTTTGTTCCCTTCTATAGACTGTGGTCATTAATCAAGTTCACTGTGTTGTATAAGCATGGAGATTAGGTATTAAATTTAGCCAGTGTTCATTATTAGGTTTGCAAAAGGAGTATAGATGGTCATGTTCAATATTTAGTTGTACCTTTTCAAATGACTGACATGAGGTTTAGCAAAAGTAACTTTACGATCCAGATATGGACCTTTCTATAGCGGTTGTCGTGGCTTGTTATGATAGTGGAAACATATTTAGATTTCCTAGATTTATTCATTTGTTAGTTGGACGTTTTAGACTCATCCGTTCTGGTGGGTCATGTTTCTATGTAGGCTTACATGTCATTCTTGACTTATCATGACATCTGACATTTGCCCTATAACAAAGTACGGATCTTACGGAGAATATGTGACTACACGGGTGGAGTGCTTTCTTAAAATAGAGACTTGTGTGTGTGTGAGAAGGGGCAGCAGGGAGTTATTAGGGGTGTTGTACTTTTTTCCTCTCCCGTTACAATGCATGGGCATGTTTGCTAGTATACTTCTAAGGTGGAATACCTAAGAAACTTGGAGATCCAGGAGTACCAACTATACCATGCTCCATTAAAAGAAATTATGTTAAAACTTCTTTGTGTGATCTTGGAGCCAGTGTTAGTGTTATGCCTCTCTCTTTATATCGTAGACTTGAACTAAATAAGTTGACACCTACTGAAATATCTTTGCAAATGGCTGATAAATCAACCGCTATACCTGTCGGTATTTGTGAGGATGTGCCTGTTGTGGTTGCAAATGTCACTATCTTAACGGACTTTGTTATTCTTGATATTCCTGAGGACGATAGTATGTCGATTATCTTTGGTAGACCCTTTTTGAATACTGCAGGGGCTGTTATCGATTGCAAAAAAGGCAATGTCAATTTTCATGTTAATGGTAATGAGCATACGGTCCACTTTCCGAGGAAACAACCTCAAGTTGATAGCATCAATTCTATTGGAAAAATTCCAACTATCATTATTGGAGGTTTTAAATTTCCACTTCCTACTCTCAAGAAAAAATATGATATTCTTTTCATATCCCGTTGAGATAACCTAGTGCTATTCGAAATTTCTCTGGTTCCATGTTATTCGGAATGAGTTTGTTAACAAGACTTGATCAACCTTGTTAGTGGATTCCTTTTGATGACCGTGAGATGGATGAAACTAGAAGGCACAACCTTCTGTACTCACTTTTTACTTTCTGTTATTTAGAATAAATAAAGCAAAAATAGGATTATATGTCTGTTTTCTGATTTATCCATGCAATAAAAAAATATCCCGAAAAGAAAAGTGCTCCAAATGCCCTGCAAATTTAGTATGATTTTTATGGAATATTTGAGGATTTTAGGCACTGAGAACACAACAGGGGGGCAAGCACCTGGCCATGAGGGTCCAGGGCGCGCCCCTCCCCCTGGGCGCGCCCCCTGCCTCGTGGGCCCATGGTGGCCCCCTCCACTTATTCCTGCACCCACACACTCCACCTTTCTCCCCAAAAAAATCCCCATCCAGCTCAAGCACGAGTTCTAGCTCATTTTGCTGCGATTTTCGATCTCCTTGCTCAAAGCTCCATTCACAAAACTGATTTGGGAGATTGTTACTTGGTATGTGACTCCTCCATTGGTCCAATTAGCTTTTGTTCTAGTGCTTTATTCATTGCAAATTTTTTCTGCATGGGTGACCCTGTTCTTGAGCTTGCATGTTAAATTTATGAGGTCCCAAGTAATTCTAATGCATGATATAGGCTCTACACACTCGTGGGAGTAGTTGCTATCAATCTTGTTTAGTTTGATTCACTTTTATTTTGAAGTTACTAAGAATTTCAGAAATTTTCAGAAATGATGAGGAGACTTTTGAGGGGCTCTTCTAGCCAAAGCTCCAAGGATAAACAAGCTAAGGAGAAAGAAAAGGCCAAGTATAATCTTCCTCGCGTAGCGGAAGTACGGCCGTGTGAATGGCCTTGTGATAATTTCTTGAGAGCAGCCGAGATTTATGAAGACTTTTATTCTTTGGCTGAAAATGCAGGCCTCACCGACTTCCTCCACGACCAGATCAAACAGTATCTCTTACTTACCAATACTTTCATGCAAAACTTTTACTATTATCCTAAGAATTCACCTCCTTCAGTATCTTTTCATTTATATGATGAGGCTAAGGAAATGTCATTACCTAATTTTTGCGCGGCTTGTAGAATACCCTTTGAGGGTAGCTTAGACGAACCACATCGTAAGGATGTGGAAGGTTTTATTGACACTATTACTGTATGGAATCGAGGAAGGGTTCCGATGCTAGAATCACTAGCATACATTTTCCCGTCTTATGCTACTTTGCCATATTTGCTAGTCGCTGCTTAATTGGTCGTGGAAATAGTGGAAACTTTAGTGTTCCTAATATCATTATTCTGCTCCATGCCCTGTTCAGTGATAACACTTTTAGTATGGGTGCCGTTATTGCTAAACGGTTAAACCTAAACCGTACAAAGGGCCCCATCTTTGGAGGTATCTATGCTGCACGCCTTGCTAAACATTTCGAGATACCTATTAGGCATGATGTGAAAGAAGAGACACTGCTGCCTCTTACCTTCTTAGATTACAGGAGCATGGTAGCGCATGAGTTTATTGTTGACAACGAGGATAAGATGCTTCTGTATAACCTGAGATTTAATAAGAAACACAATGAGATTATTACCCTGCCTGCGCCTTCTTTGTTTGATTTAACTACGGTCCATTACCTCGTTTTGCCGAAGGCCGTGTATGCGCATCGAGGCCGGACATCAGCTCCAGAGCTTGAGCCAGAACCACCACTGGACCCCTATCGTCCATCCTGTTATTGGTGGGATCCGGAGGAGATCACCAGCCAGTGGTATCCAGATGACACTCCTCAGTACACTGGGGAGAGTAGCCGCGATCCTTGGGCATAGACCAACTTAGGCCAAAAGCCAAAGCTTGGGTGAGTATGTATTTCTCACCGACTTTACATTCATGTTTACACACTATTGTAGTTGTCGGTGCTCATACTCTTTCGTTGCATTATCCATGCTAGTTTAATTTATTTTTCTAACTTTCTTCTTGTGTGTTTGATAAACCTTAAGAAAAAGCAAAAAAATTAGTTAGTTTAATTTCCATGCTTGTAGTAGTAATTAAAATGAACACCCAAAAGATTTCTTGTTCTTTTTTTTGCTTGTTGGGAGCTTTCCCGTGTAAATAGTTTTAATTATTTTGTTTCCTTTGGGGGTCAAGAGTAGAACACCATAATGAAAATGTTTAGTGGCTCTAATATGCATGATTTTTGATTTAACTTAGAGCCCATATTACTTTGTCTTCCCCTTTGAATTGAATGCTTGCAGATTCCAGCTTAGTCCAATACACGTGCACTATTATTATTATACCCACCGTTCGGTCGTGCAAGTGAAAGGCAATAATGACGATATATGATGGACTGATTGAGATGAGAGAAGCTGGTATGAACTCGACCTCTCTTGTTTTTGTAAATATATTGAGTTCATCGTTCCTGATTCAGCTTATTATGAATTAACATGTTTGCAATGACAATTAGAGATTATAGTTGCTTATGCCATGCTTAATTAGCTAGGAGCTTATAATGGTTTACCTTGCGTGCCAACATGCTATTAAAATGGTTGTGATGTGGTATGATAGGGTGGTATCCTCATTTGAATGAATTGAGTGACTTGACTTGGCACATGTTCATGCATGTAATTGAAACAAATCAACATAACCTTCACGATATTTATGTTCATGGTGGATTATATCCTACTCATGCTTGCACTCGGTGTTGATTAATTTTAATGCATGTTCATGATTGTTGTCGCTATCTCAGTTGGTCGCTTCCCAGTCTTTTGCTAGCCTTCTCCTGTACTAAGCGGGAATACTGCTTGTGCATCCAAACTCCATAAACCACAAAGTTATTCCATATGAGACCACCATGCCTTCCTATATGTGGTATCTACCTGCCGTTCCAAGTAAATTTGTATGTGCCAAACTCCAAACCTTCAAATGAAATTCTGTTTTGTATGCTCGAGCAACTCATGTTTCAACTAGGGCTGTCTGTATATTCCATGCTAGGTGGGTTATTCTCAAGGGGAGTGGACTCCGCTCCTCATTCACGAGAAAATGGCTGGTAGCTGGGATGCCTAGTCCCATGATCAAAAAGATCAAAGCAAATGAAAATAATTAAACAAAAGTCCCCCAGGGCTGTTGCTAGTTGGAGGCACTCGTTGTTTCGAGCAAGCCATGGATTGATGCTTGTTGGTGGTGGGGGAGTATAAACTTTACCATTCTGTTTGGAAACCACCTATAATGTATGTAACATGGAAGATATCGAGATCTCATAGTTGTTATGTTGATAGTGAAAGTATACCGCTCAAAATGTTATTCATCTCTATTTCAAAATCGAGCTCTGGCACCTCTACAAATCCCTGCTTCCCTCTGCGAAGGGCCTATCTATTTACTTTTATGTTGAGCCATCACCCTCTTATTAAAAAGCACCCGCTGGAGAGCACATTGTCATTTGCATGGATTACTATTAGTTTATATTGGGTATGACTTGACTAGATCTCTTTTACCATGAATTACAATGTTTAGTCAGTCCTTGATCTTTAAAGGTGCTCTGCATTTATGTTTTGCGGCCTCAGAAAGGGCTAGCGAGATACCATCTTGTTATGTCATATTATGATTGTTTTGAGAAAGTTTTGTCATTCAAGATTAATTATTATTGTTCGCTAGTTGATTATGCCATTGATATGACTAAACATGAGACGTAAGTGTTATTGTGAATATGGTTAGTTCATAATCTTTGCTGAAAACTTGAATGCTGGTTACATATTTACAACAACAAGAGCAAACAGAGTTTGTAAAAGTTTTTCTTTATCACTTTCAGTTTATCAACTGAATTGCTTGAGGACAAGCAAAGGTTTAAGCTTGGGGGAGTTGATACATCTCCAACGTATCTACTTTTCCAAACACTTTTGCCCTTGTTTTGGACTCTAACTTGCATGATTTGAATGAAACTAACCCGGACTGACATTGTTTTCAGCAGAACTGCCATGGTGTTGTTTATTGTGCAGAAAACAAAAGTTCTCGGAATGACCTGAAAATCCACGGAGATAACATTTGGAAAATATAAAAAATACTGGCGAAAGAATCAAGGCCAGGGGGGCGCACACCCTGTCCATGAGGGTGGGGGGCGCGCCCCCTCCCCCTGGGCGCGCCCCCCGTCTCGTGGGCCCCCTGGACCACCACCGACCTCAGCTCCAACTCTATATATTTCGTTTCACAGAGAAAAAAATCAGAGAGAAAGTTTCATCGCGTTTTATGATACGGAGCCGCCACCAAGCCCTAATCTCTCTCAGGAGGGCTGATCTGGAGTCTGTTCGGGGCTCCGGAGAGGGGGATTCGTTGTCGTCGTCATGATCAACCATCCTCCATCACCAATTTCATGATGCTCACCGCCGTACGTGAGTAATTCCATTGTAGGATTGCTGGACAGTGATGGGTTGGATGAGATTTACCACGTAATCAAGTTAGTTTTGTTAGGGTTTGATCCCTAGTATTCACTATGTTCTGAGATTGATGTTGCTATGACTTTGCTATGCTTAATGCTTGTCACTAGGGCCCGAGTGCCATGATTTCAGATCTGAACCTATTATGTTTTCATGAATATATGTGAGTTCTTGATCCTATCTTGCAAGTCTATAGTCACCTATTATGTGTTATGATCCGACAACCCCGAAGTGGCAATAATCGGCATACTTCTTGGTGATGACCGTAGTTTGAGGAGTTCATGTATTCACTAAGTGCTAATGCTTTGGTCCGGTTCTCTATTAAAAGGAGGCCTTAATATCCCTTAGTTTCCATTAGGACCCCGCTGCCACGGGAGGGTAGGACAAAAGATGTCATGCAAGTTCTTTTCCATAAGTACGTATGACTATATTTGGAATACATGCCTACATTACATTGATGAATTGGAGCTAGTTCTGTGTCACCCTATGTTATAACTATTACATGATGAATTGCATCCGTCATAATTATCCATCACTGATCTAATGCCTATGAGCTTTTCACATATTGTGCTTTGCTTATTTACTTTTCCGTTGCTACTGTTACAATCACTACAAAACTGCTATCATTACTTTTGCCACTGTTACCATTACTATCATACTACTTTGCTACTAAATACTTTGCTGCAGATACTAAGTTATCCAGGTGTGGTTGAATTGACAACTCAACTGCTAATACTTGAGAATATTCTTTAACTCCCCTTGTGTCGAATCAATAAATTTGGGTTGAATACTCTACCCTCGAAAACTGTTGCGATCCCCTATACTTGTGGGTTATCAAAACTATTTTCTGGCACCGTTGCCGGGGAGCATAGCTCTATTCTTTGAGTCACTTGGGATTTATATCTGTTGATCACTCTGAGGAACTTGAAAGACAAAAGAACTAAGATTTTTCCCTCAACTGCGAGGGGAGGTAAGGAACTGCCATCTAGCTCTGCACTAGATTCTCCTTCTGTTTTGAGTAAGCTCGCGACACCTAAACCTGCTACGGCTATGAATTCTGATATGTCGCATGTTATTGATGATGCCACTTCTGCTATGCATGATAGTTATGATGAAACTACTTCTGTGCTTGATACTACTTTGCCATTAGGTGAATTTCTTGATGAACAACTTTCTATGGTTAGAGATAATGAAATTATAGAAGATGAAATTATTGATGATAGTGATGATGAAGGTTCTCCCCCTAAGTATGAATTGCCTGTTGTTCCTGAGGGTTATGTTATGGATGAAGAAACTGCTAGAGATCTTTTTGCTTGCAATGATAGATCTGATCTTAAGAAATTACTAGCTAAACTTAAACAGAAAACTCTGAATGCTAGAATGAAATATGACCCTGCTTTTGCTACTTCACCTATCATTGTAACTGATAAGGATGATTTCTCTGTTGATCTAAGATAATTACTTTGGTTGAATCTGATCCTTTTTATGGCTATGAATCTGAAACTGTTGTGGCACATCTCACCAAGTTAAATGATATAGCCACCCTGTTTACTAATGATGAGAAGTCTCTCTATTATTATATCCTCAAGATATTTCCATTCTCATTAAAGGTTGATGCTAAAACTTGGTTTAATTCTCTTGATCCTGGTTGTGTGCGTAGTCCCCATGATATGATTTATTACTTCTCTAGTAAATATTTCCCTACTCATAAGAAACAAGCTGCCTTGCGGAAAATATATAATTTTGTGCAAATGAAAGAAGAGAGTCTCCCACAAGCTTGGGGGAGGCTTCTTCGATTACTTAATGCTTTGCTTGATCATCCTCTTAAGAAAAATGAAATACTTGATGTCGGTGTCAAAACCGGTGGATCTCGGGTAGGGGGTCCCGAACTGTGCGTCTAGGCGGATGGTAACAGGAGACAAGGGACACGATGTTTTTACCCAGGTTCGGGCCCTCTCGGTGGAGGTAAAACCCTACTCCTGCTTGATTAATATTGATGATATGGGTAGTACAAGAGTAGATCTACCATGAGATCAAGGAGGCTAAACCCTAGAAGCTACCATATGGTATGATTGTTGTTCGTCCTACGGACTAAAACCCTCCGGTTTATATAGACATCAAAGAGGGCTAGGGTTACACAGAGTCGGTTACAATGGTAGGAGATCTACATATCCGTATCGCCAAGCTTGCCTTCCACGCCAAGGAAAGTCCCATCCGGACACGGGACGATGTCTTCAATCTTGTATCTTCATAGTCTTGGAGTCCGGCCGACGGTGATAGTTCGGTTATCCGGACACCCCCTAGTCCAGGACTCCCTCAGTAGCCCCCAAACCAGGCTTCAATGACGATGAGTCCGACGCGTAGATTGTCTTCGGCATTGCGAGGCGGGTTTTTTCTCCAAATTCCATGTACTTGTTGAATAGTGTTCGGCTTCTTATAAATGTTGCGCTCCTCGGCTTCCACGCCCAATAATGGCCATCTTCCATGTGCCGAACGAATGCGAAAGGCCAGGGTATTTTTACACTTTCCCCCCTAGCTGCGCAAATGAGCCGCCTATAAAAAGAGACGAGGATCTAGATCCGAATCACACCATCCTCCTTCCGCGAGTATTCATCGAAGCGCCTCTGACAAAAATCCATTCCATCATGGACAATCGACGCGCCTCCTCTTCTCGCGCTCCCAGCCCTCAGCCGGGAGATTGGGAGAGATGCTCTGTCCCGCATAGTGAGTTAGTGAGGCTCCAAACCGAGGGATTTCTTCCCCCAGCCTTTATGGTTCCGGTTCGAGCCGGACTCGCCACCTACAAGGGCGGAAAGCAGGCGGAGAGCATTCCCAATCCCTCCAAAGGAGAGCGGGTATGCTTTGTCCCTTATCTAATAAGAGGACTCGGATTTCCCATACATCCGTTTCTCCGGGGACTCCTGGAGTTCTATGGCCTCCAACTGCACCACCTTACGCCTGCCTCCATTGTGCACATCGCGGGCTTTGTGGCCCTTTGCGAGCTGTTCTTGGGCGTCGAAGCCCATTTTGCGCTGTGGAAGAGATTATTCTGCCTCGTACCCCGCTCTCATGAGGGGTCGATATATCAAGTGGGCAGAGCCGAACTATGGCGCATCGCCGGGACCGGATATCTATCCGGAACCCCGAAGAAGGCGTCCGAAGACTGGCCTTCGAAATGGTTTTACATAGAAGACACCCCGCTGCCGGATCCAGTTCGGATCGTCCTCCCGGAGTTCAGTAGTGCTCCTCTGAAGAAACGCCTAAGTTCGCGTCCGCGAAGCCCCCAACGGGAGAATGACAGGGACGTCCTGTACCTGATGGGCCGAATAAGATTATTGGCTCATTCTGGATTGACCATGATTGGGGTCATGGCCACATGCATCATGCGGGGGGTGCAGCCGCTCCAGTACAGGGGCCACCCCATGTGGGATTTCAATGGGGAGGATGATGCCACCCGTCATGGCCGCAAGGGGCCGGGATCGGTCGCCGATCTGGTGAAGATCCTGTCCGGCCTGTATAAAGGGGAGGAGGAGGATTTCCTCCATGCCAGTCCATTGAATGGTTTTTCCATGAACAACCCTCGAAGCTGGGTAAGCAGACACTTGTCTACCCTATCCATATTCCCAAAGTTAAGTGTCTCATTTTGTGATTTCGACGCAGGAACTGCACCGGGCCGTAGAGGATATACACAGCCCGGCTCCACAACCCGAGGATCCGGAACGGTCCCTTGATCTGGCCTCCGAAGAGGATCCGGGCATAAAGGTGGAGCTGATCGATGGGTTGTTCCACCAACTTAGCATCGACAATGCTTTGGTCGCCATTACGGCCGACTACCCTGGAATATCTTCAGCTTCCCAGGTAACTGCGACCGAAGTCCTGATACCATTACCCATCCGTGCTTATCTCTAATCACCGTATACCAATGGTGTTCCGTAGGAGGTGCCTGTGAGGCAGGAAGCCGAGCCTGCGGCGGCTGGCCAACAAGGGGCAGGTCGGCCTAGCAGGCGGAAAAGAAGTGCGGTGCGAATCGAGACGTGCCGCAACGGTATGTCGCGCCACCGTGTTTTTAAGGAAAGATTCCTGGAAGGCACACTAATACTCATGATTTTTTCAGGAGAAAGAGCGCTCGCCGGACTGTGGTGGAGAGTGCGGTGCGAATCGAGACGTGCCGCAACGGTATGGAGCGATTTTTGCCAATCGAGCCTCCGCCAGCCAGGCTCCAACGCCAGGTCCGGAGGGGGAGGTTAACACAAGGCGCTGGCCGGATGGTCCTCCAACGGAGGATGCCGACAGGTTTTACGCCACCAGATCTGAGGTGGAGAGTGCCATGAATCACAAGAGCCGTCGGACAATCCTTCGTGACGCATGTTTCTCCCAAGAGGCACTGAACGCCTTTAATTCGGGAGATGCGCATCTCTGTGCCGCTCAAGATGGTCTAGCCAGAGCCACGGAGCAATATGTGAAAGACATACGGGTGAGGAATTTTGATAGTTGTATATGTCAGTGGCCCCCGAGACTTAAAATAGTTAGAATAACTGATTTAAGGATCATTTGTTATGCAGGACCTTACGGAAAAGAATACCCACCTGTCCCAGGAGCTTCAAGAGTGCAAGGCCCAACTTGAGGCCGCACTAGCCGCCACAGGGGGAGCCACAAAGACCCCCTCCGGTAATATATACTTCAAAAGATAAGTAGTTTGTGAAATGCGGCGTGTGTATAAGTCTGACGATAATATTGCAGATGGCGCCGGACTAGATCCGGACAAGCAACAGCTACTACGCCAGCTAAAGGCCGGCGAGAATTTGGTTACAAGGGTGCGGCAAGAGAAAAATAACCTCCAAGATGCCAACACCCAGCTGGGCGAGGAACTAAAAGATGTTCGGGCCCAGCTGTCTGACTCCGTGAAGGAGAATCGGCGGCTTCGTCGCCGCATTTATAGTAAGTGCTTGAGCGAACCTTTTGAAAAGAAGAGTTCGGCGAGGAAGTCGATTAATAGAAATATGTCTGTAGGTATGCTCACAGGCCATCCCATAGAGGAAATGCCCGGCTCAACGGGTGACCTACTTCCCGAGCTGCTGCAACTGCACGAACGAGTTCGGCAGGTGATGAGCGGAGTCGCCCAGGCCTTGTGGCCATCCATGTCCCTACCCGAAGGTCTTGGAGAGCTTGCGGAGAAGCTTCAGGGAGTGTGGCGGCGCTTCCAGCTATGGAAGATATCGGCCTGCCGTCAAGGCGCCAGGGAGGCCTGGGCCATGGTGATGACGCGGTATGCGAAGGCTGACCCAAACCACATGGCCGAGGTCGGACCTGTGGGGCCTGATGGGAAGGAAATCCCTGTGAGCTTAGTGTACGGCCAAGTAGAGTTGGCCGCAAGGTATTCCCAGCGGGACTGTAAACTATCTGTTAGATGGTATCGAAGAGGAATACGATCAGTTAGTTTGACTATGTAATTTAAAATGACATGTAAAATGCCTTCTAGCCGGATTGTAGATCGTTCGTCGTAGTGGACCTTTTCGCTTCAACCTCGGGACCCGACAGTCCGGAGTGTGTCCGAATACCCTCGCGGTTATATAAAAACCGAGGCATGCATGGAGACTAGGCGTAGGGGTCATTAGTGCTTTATCAGACAAGTGCCCAACTAGTTATGTTATATTACATGGTTAGTAAGAAACATCTTCCAGGGAGAATAGTTCCGTTAGGGGTTCCTTTCCCTGGGAGGCATGCCCTAAAGTGCATGTCCAGTCTGCGAAAAAAGCAGGAAAGCATCTGGGGGTAGATAAATAAATAGGTAAGAAATCATCTTTTAGTTCACCGACCGAATATTCCCTTAAGAACGCTAGCTTTCGGCTTCACCCAGTCTGAGGTACACATCCGGCTGACCCGGCAGTAACAATCGCAGAGGTGCTCCCTTTACCTCCTAGCCGAACAATCGGGAACGTAGGGGTAAGCACAGGAGCCAGGCAACCCAGCTTGGCCAAAACTTAAGTCATATCGATGCATATAATGGTGAATAAAAGGTACATGCGGAAGTGTGACACATGTGTTGGGCATAAAGCCCGTGTAAATAAACTTCTGTTAAGGAAGCCCCCAGGTATAATGAGTGCAAGTAGCACGTCAAGTGTGTGCGAACAATGCGCAGGCGAGCCTCCAAAGGCTTGTGAGAAAAAAAAGAGGGGGGAGAAGGAGAGAAATAAAAGACAGTTAATGTATAAAATATGGATGGGGGAAGGAGATGAACTCAGAGTCCGGTGCTAGGAATAGAATCTTCGGAGGCGGGCTGCATTCCATGGGTTTGGCTCGAGTCGGTTATCCAATGTGTTTCGCAGGCGGTACGCTCCGCCGGACAAGACTTGGTCGACGATGAAGGGACCTTCCCATTTGGGCTTGAGTTTGTCCTTTTTCTTGTCCGGCAGGCATAGAACTAGTTCGCCAACATTGTAAGTTTTGGCCCGTACTTCTCTGCTTTGATATCTTCGAGCCAACTAGAACGAGCTTTTGCCACGTCGCGCTCCTCCTCTAAGGCGTCCAAACTTTCCTGCCGATCCAGCTCGGCTTCTCTTTCTTCGTACATGCGCACGTGAGGTGAGTCATGAATTATGTTGCAGGGCAAAACTGCCTCTGCGCCGTATACCATAAAAAATGGTGTGAATCCGGTCGTGCGATTCGGCGTGGTCCGCAGCCCCAAGAGTACGGAGTCGAGCTCCTCTACCCAGTGCGTGTTAGATTCCTTAGGGGACCGTTAGTTTGAGGGTGATAGGCTGAAGCGTAGTCGAGCTTGATGCCCATGTTTTCGCACCAGAGTTTAACCTCGTCGGCCATGAAGTTCGTGCCGTTATCAGTGATGATGCTATGGGGGACGCCGTAACGGTGTACTACCCCCGATATGAAGTCTATCACGGGTCCGGATTCGGCCGTCTTAACTGGCTTGGCCTCTAACCATTTGGTGAATTTATCCACCATGACCAACATGTATTTTTGCTTGTCGGTTCCCCCTTTAAGGGGTCCAACCATGTCAAGCCCCCAGACCGCGAACGGCCAGGTGATGGGTATAGTTTTGAGGGCGGTGGGTGGCATGTGGCTTTGATTAGCAACGAGCTGGCAACCGACGCATCGTTGGACTAAGTCCTGCGCATCTGCCCGGGCCGTCGACCAATAAAATCCTATACGGAAGGCCTTGCCTACAAGGGCTCGGGCTGCAGCGTGGTGCCCACCGAGTCCGGCATGAATTTCAGCCAGAAGATTTCGCCCTTCCTCTTCGGAGATACACCTTTGAAGGACTCCGGTTGTGCTTTTCTTGTAAAGCTCTCCCTCATGGAGCTTATAGGCTTTAGATCGCCGTATTATGCAGCGGGCCTCGTTTTGGTCCTCAGGAAGTTCCTGCCTAGTTAAGTAGGCTAGGAATGGCTCGGTCCACGGGGCAATGACTGCCATTATTTCGTGGGCTGAAGGTGTTATTTCGTTGGCAGAACCACCGATTGTGTCAGAATGTTCGGTGTTGGGCGGTGTGGTTGGGTCCGGACTATTGTTTCCGGACTCCCCTTCCCATAGTACGGATGGCTTGAAAAGCCGCTCCAGGAAGATGTTGGGAGGGACGGCATCGCGCTTTGCACCGATGCGTGCCAATATGTCCGCCGCCTGGTTATTATCCCGGGCTATATGGTGAAATTCGAGCCCCTCGAACCGAGCTGACATTTTAAGACGGTGTTGCTGTATGCTACCATTTTCGGATCCTTGGCGTCAAAGTCTCCATTTATTTGGGATATTGCGAGGTTTGAATCCCTGCGGACCTCTAGGCGCTAAATGCCCATGGAGACTGCCATCTGGAGACCATGTAGAAGGGCCTTGTCGGTGTCAAAACCAGTGGATCTCGGGTAGGGGGTCCCGAACTATGCGTCTAGGCGGATGGTAACAGGAGACAAGGGACACGATGTTTTTACCCAGGTTCGGGCCCTCTCGATGGAGGTAAAACCCTACTCCTGCTTGATTAATATTGATGATATGGGTAGTACAAGAGTAGATCTACCACGAGATCAAGGAGGCTAAATGTCACACCCTAGCTAGTTCATGCATTAGAGTGTTGCATCATGTCTATTCCATTCAACAGAAACTTGAAATGGGGATGACAGAACCCCCAGCCCCCTCTGAATCCAACTAGAGTTTACTAAAAATATTTTCAATGAACCTGAAATGCCCTTCTAAAATGTCCATCATTTTTGTCTTGGTTTAGAACCTCTGCCAAAAGTGGTGCACAATTTTCTAGGTCATCCTAAGGTCTTTGAATTAAATCATAAGTATTTGAATTTGGGCATTTAAAAATTATAAAATATTTTAAATGTTCAAATAATCCTAAACCAATATGTTCCATGTTGTTTATATTTTAAACAGTGGGCATGAGCAGTTTGGGGATTTTTGGAGTTTCTTAGGTATTTTTAGAAAGTCCACAAAGCTACAAAAAAGAATAGAAAACATAAATGAAAAGAGAGAGAGGGAACTAACCTGGCAGCCCACCAGCCAGCCCACCTAGCAGGCCCAGCCTAGCCACCGCTCCAGCGAGCTACTTGGCTTCGCCAGGTAGGCAGCCAGGTGCTCGACGTCGGCACCAGAGCGTGCCATGCAGCTGCCCGCCACTCTGCTTCCTCCCCTCGCCGTTCTGCCGCCCTGGGTCGATCACCCACTCCTCCCTTGAGCTCACAGACACGCCCCCTCCTCCCCAGCTCCTCTCCCTCGCTCTCCCTCACCATGGCCGACGCCACCGCCGCCGCACCGTCGCCGTAGTCGTGCTCTCCGTCGACCCTGCGCCGCGCCACCGTGTCTAGGAGCTCCGCCGCCCTCCGTTCCGTCGAGCAAGCCGAGCCCCGAGCGCTCGCTTTCCCCGAAGCCATTGCACCGACCTCGTCTGACCCCGCCACCGCCGGAGATCCCTTTCGTCGTCGCCGCCGCACCAGCTCGTCCCCGACCGCGCCGTTTGCTTCCTCAAGACCGTCGTGAGCCTATCTACCTCCTCCCCCTTCCCTTTCTTGCTCTCGTGCACCACAGCGAGCACACGGAGCTTCACCGCATGCGCCGCCGTCGAGCTCGTTGTCGACGTGTCTCCGGCCAACCACCGGCCACACCACCATGTCCAACGCACTCACCGCAGCCCCAGGAGCCCAACGCACCTCACCACGAGCCTCGTCGTGTCCCGTAGCCTCGGGTTCGTCTTCACCCGACTCCGGCGACCGCCAAAGTCGTCGCCGGCGATGTTTCCGGCCACCCCGAGCTCAACCACCACCACCAAGAGCTGCGGCTTGCTCCCAGCTACACGTAGATGCCCTCCGCCGCTCATTTGGCCGCCGGAACGCACTAATGCACTCTCTCCGCCGCGTCTGGCCTCACCGGCAGCTAAACGCCGGCGTGTTTGACCATTGACTTTGACTAGGGTGGGCCCAGGTTGACTCCCGTGAGTCTATGACAAGTGGGGCCCGTTCTGTTAATTAACCCAGATTAGTTTTAACTAAATTTAGTTAGTTTAAATAACTACTGACATGTGGGACCCACTGGTCAGTTTGACCAGGACCAGCTCCGTTGACCACTGACATCATCATGACGTATTGCTGACGCAGTAAGTTATTTACTGGAATTATTTCTACACAGGAAATTCCATAAAATACCACAAACTTCAAAAAATCATAGAAATTAATCTGTAGCTCCAAATGCAAAGTGTTATATATGAAAAATGATCAGAAGAATCCAATCTATCCATCTGTACTGGTTTCATGCATGTTTAAACAAGATAACATGCTTTTTAGCACAGAACAAGTTTAAGCACTTTAAAGGGCCACTTATGAGTTTGAAACTTGAATCTTTGGTTCAAAATAGTTCAAACCCATCTGGTCTTAGTTGCATTAGCCAATACACTCATTTTTCCATGTCTCATGCATGCATCATATTGTTGCATATTGTTTGGTGATGATTGTGTATCGGTGCTCTCTGCGGCAGGTCCTGCCCCTGAGGACTACCGTGATTACCCCAACGAAGAACAATACCAGTGCACCGACCCATCAGGCAAGCAACCAACCATTTGATCATATCAACACTATCCCATGTTCTTGCTTCTGCTCTCTTTTACTACATTAAGACAACGCGATTCAAACTACTGTATGCTGCGGTAGTTGAACCCATTTCCTCTGCATGACCTGTCATTGCCACAGTAACTAGATCAAACCCACTAGCATGTGTAGGAGTTGATTGAGCCATATGAATGTGTTGTTCCTACCTTGCTATGCCTGCTATGCTTAGAGTCGTGTCAGGTCTGGTTCATCTGGGTGATGGGCTAGAGTGAAATGATCGTGTCAGTATGAGAGTAATGTGTTGAACACGATTTGGTAAAGGTATCGATGAGAGGCCATGTAGGAGTACATGGTGGGTTGTTTCATTGAAGCCGTCCTTAAGCACTGAGATCTGTATGTGTGATTTAAGAATCAGCTACTACCATGCATTGGGCCTGAAACCAATGGACCCTCTCAGCTTCTTATTCACGCTAGTCCTCTGTCCAGGAGTTGCAAGTAGTTTCTGGTGTTTGTAGCCTACTGGAGGCCGTGGACAGCGCTGACCGTGGGGTGGGCTGTGATGCGGTAGGTACGTGGCCGGGTATACCGGGCACCCGTTAGGTGTCTCGGAACCCTGTTCACATCGTTCGGGGCTGTATGTGGAAACCTCGGTCGGACTCCCTGCGGATGGAACCTGAATGGGCGATAAACCTGGACTAGAGACTTAGGTGTCTAGCTAGGTCGTGGCCGACACCCACGTTGGGCTTCCGCTTGAAGGTTGCTGAGTACAGGCCGTGTAAACGGCGGTAAGTGGTGAGAGCGTGTATGAAGAAGTACACCCCTGCGGGGTTAACATCATCTATTCGAATAGCCGTGTCCGCGGTAAAGGACTACTTGGTTGCCTATACAGTTCATAGACAAGTAAATGGAAACTACTAAAAGCCTCAAGATAAGTGTGAGTGCCGAGGATGGCTCTTCCGTAGGAAGGCGGAGGTGGATCCTCGGTAGTGTATTGAAGTGGTGAGTAGTGGACTTGAGTGCGCAAAACCATTTCAAGTTGGAGTCTCGTAGGATAGCTTAGCCAAGAGTCAAAGCTGGCTTGCTGCAATAACCCCACCAACCCTTCTTGATAATGTGCATGTATGTAGGATCTGATGTAAGTCTTGCTGAGTACCTTTGTACTCATGTTGCTTTAATTTACATTTTTCAGAAGATGCTACAACCCCTTCCGACGGGTTCTTCGTAGACGTTCACATCGATGAGTAGACTAAGGCCCAGGTGGTGACCCTGAGCTTGTGAAGGACCATGTAGTATAGCTAGGCTTACCCAAGCCTCTTTTATTTACTAGTTGTCTGTACTCAGACAAGTTACTTCCGCTGTTGGCTTGTATGCTTGTATGACTTGAATGTGGGTCGTGTGACCCGTACTTGTGTGTATGCTATGTATGGCTCTCTGAGCCTTTAAATAAAGTACTTGTGTTGTAGAGTCATGTTGTGATGCCTTCTTGTATTTGCACATATCGGGCATATTGTGTGTATGATTGAAATGCTTGGTATGTGTGGGATCTGACTATCTAGTTGTTTATCTTTAGTAGCCTCTCTTACCGGGAAAAGTCTCCTAGTGCTTCCACTGAGCCATGGTAGGTTGATACTGCTCCGGAACACTTAGGCCGGCCGGCATGTGTCCTTCTTCGTTCCTGTGTCTGTCCCTTCGGGGAAATGTCACGCGTTGAGTACCGGAGTCCTGTTAGCCCGCTACAGCCCAGTTTACCAGAGTCCTGCTAGCCCAGTGCTACAGCCCGGATTCACTCGTTGATGACCGACACGTTCGATGCTGGGTCATGGATGCCTGTCCCTGTAAGTCTGTGCCACTTTGGGTTTACGACTAGCCATGTCAGCCCGGGCTCCTTATCATATGGATGCTAGCGACACTATCATATACGTGTGCCAAAAGGCGCAAATAGTCCCGGGCAAAGGTAAGGCGACACCCATGGGAATACCGTGCGTGAGGCCGCAAAGTGATATGAGGTGTTACATGCTAGATCGATGTGGCATTGAGTCGGGGTCCTGACAGCGTTGGCATCAGAGCCGGACTGCCTGTAGGTTCTCCAAGCCAAACTGGTCGATGTTGAGTCTAGAATTTCTTTAGTTATATGTAGGGGAATTGATTGTGGGATGGTACGTAAGGCCCTTTTTACTCCTTTACCTCATGGCATTCTAATCTGAGTCAGTCCATTCTTCCACCGGGGGTTAAGGATTAGGATCTCTTCTCTCTATCAGGTTCACGTGTTACTATCCAATAGTACCTTATAGGTTTGATGTTTACAAGCCTAGTTCAGTTCTACTACCCTGTTATGTTGTTAAGTTGGACCCAAAACCTTGATATGATATTGTTGAGTGTCTATGCAATTCTTTGTAAAATGTCTCAAAATCCTTTTTGAGAATTTACAGCCGTTATGCTGTCCAAATTCTGCTAGAAATTCTAATGCCTTTGCATTGTGGTTGTGCTTTCAGATGGCCACTCGTGATCAAAACCAAGTGGTTCGTCTGACTCGGTGCATCGGTGTGCCCGGTCATACGGCTATGTTAGTCCGGGTAATGATCGAGACGGGTTACCGTTGGTATCCCGAATACACAGTCGAAGACCAGTTCCGAGACTTTAATCAAAGCCAATATCTCTGCACTGTCAGGATATTTCCCTCTTATCCTGGTTCTACCGAGGCCCTCCACTGTTCCTATGGACTCGGTGTTACTATTGAGATGGTTGTGCAAGATGCTGCCTATTCTATGATGACCATCATGCGAGTCAGAACTGGCCTGCTTCAGAACACCGACTTCCGGTATATGCCAGCTTCACTCCCTGGAGCGCAGGGATATCTCCGGGCTATCTATGCTAACTCCACACAGGAGGACTCACTAACTCGCACCACTGCCGAGATGCTCGAGGATAAGGACCGAGAGAATCGGGCCTTGAGACTGGAGCTTTTCAACACCCATGCTGATCACTGGGCCACCTTGACTCGGTTTGCACTGGCTGTGCAAGCTGGATGTATGGATATGAGAGACCTGTATCCTGTTAGATCTGCTCTGCCAGACATGATGGATTGGCATGATGTGGGGCGCATCACCCCACCTCGTGGTCCCCGCAGGCCACCGTTTGTTGGTCCAAGACCTCACCCTAGCCCCTATGGTCCACAGGCTCCTCAGGACCGTCTGTTCCCGGATGCTCACGTTGAATTTCCAGGCTATGGAGGAGACTTCTATGAGAACTACTACGGAGATGTCTGAGTTAGTAGTAGTTTCACTAGTATTGTAATAGTTGTATTTCCACCGTCCTGCGTGACCCGTGGAATATGACTTAGTGTGTATCAATTCCGGAGGTGTAGGAAAAATAATGTATAGGAGCTTGGAATGCCTCCGATGAGATGTAATCTTCCTTTCACCGTAGTAGTACTTTGTTTGGTCTTGTACTAAACCTTGTATGTTGTGTATGACGATGGAATAAAAGAAGCAGTTTCTGTATCTACCATGTCATACGGATGATCATCTTGCATTCCGAGATATCCATTACATTCTACATTTCTATGTCAGAATCTTATCATCTTGGACTAAACCATTGTCTTGTTTTCCTAGGATGGTCAACACCCGCAACAACCCTGCTCCTCCAGAGCAGGCCGAAGGCAGCAGAGTTGGGGAAACAAACCTGCCTCACCCTCCTTCTCTGGCCGAAGTTATGCTGGAGGCTGAGAGAAACAAGCGGGAGACCAACCATTTGTTGGAGCGCATCGAACAGAACACAACACAGCATCAGAGGAATAACTTGGTGTCGCTCAGTGACTTCATCAAGTTACATCCACCCACCTTCCACCACTCGGTCGAGCCTCTCGACGCCGATGACTGGCTTCGCAGCATTACTCACAAGCTACGTTCTGCACTCGTAGCTGAGGCTGATAAGGTCACCTTTGCTGCATATCATCTCGAGGGCCCCGCCAGTCTCTGGTGGGAGAACTATGAAGCTATGCGCCCAGCTGGTCATGTCTCTACGTGGGCAGAATTTAGCGAGGCTTTCCGTGAACATCACATTTCGGAAGGTCTTATGGACCATAAACGTGAGGAGTTCTGCAGTTTCACCCAAGGTCGAGTCTCTGTGGACACTTACAGCAAGGAGTTCGGTAACCTAGCACGCTATGCCACCGAAGAAGTCTCCACTGATGCCAAGAAGCAGGCAAGGTTCCGCAAGGGACTTAGCCCCGAGCTTCGCCGAGATCTCCGTCTGCATGAGTGCACCTCTTTTCAGAAGCTTGTGAACAAAGCCATCAGTGCTGAGACGGGTCAGACTGATTTCAAAGCAACACGCAAGCATGGCCGTGACTTGGGTTCCTTATCCGGTGCTGGACCACAGAAGTGCCGGGTGTGGGTGCCTAACACTGCCCTGCCACCCAGGTTCACACCGAGGCCATCATATCAGGCGCCTCGTCTAGCTCAGCAGTATGCACTAGCTAAGCCCTATGGTGGGCCAACCAACAATGCTCCTCCACGCACCAGCCCCGTGACGTGCTTCAAGTGTGGGGAATCGGGCCACTACATGCGCGAGTGTCCCCAGACCAACCCCAACCAGTCTGGAAAGGCTGTTGGCCGTGGCAAGCCAGCAGGGAAGGTGTATTATGCCAAGCCGGCCACCACTGCACGTGGCCATGTGAATTGTGTCTCAGCTGAAGAGGCCCAAGAGGATCCCAATGTCGTTCTCGGTATGCTCCTTGTTAATTGCCACCCGACATCTGTTCTTTTTGATACTGGAGCATCTCATTCATTCATATCCGAAAACTATGCTCGCTTGCATAAAACCGCATTCTGTGACATGCCTTCCAACATGGAAATTTCTACTCCTGGTTCTAGATGGCAAACCTCTAGAGTAAGCCATGGGAATGAAATTCAGGTTGACAGACTTGTTTTCCTTGCATCTTTGATAGCTCTCAAATCTTCGGATATTACTATCATCTTGGGTATGGACTGGATGTCAGCCCATCATGCCAAGATTGATTGCTTCTCTAGGACTGTTGAACTCACGCACCCTTCACGAAAGATAGTCAATGTCTTGACCCGAGTATCCAAGCAACAACTATATTCTCTTAATGCCAGCCCCTTGCCAGACCTCGAAGACGTTCCGGTAGTCCGTGACTTTCCGGATGTCTTTCCAGAAGAATTGCCAGGTGTCCCACCTGACAGAGATGTCGAGTTCGTGATAGATCTCATTCCAGGAACTGTCCCAATTTCTAGAAGACTCTATAAGATGGCACCACTAGAACTAGCCGAACTTAAGAAACAACTCGATGAGTCCTTGAAAAAGGGTTTCATCCTTCCTAGTTCATCTCCATGGGCTTGCCCTGTCCTCTTCGTCAAGAAGAAGGATGGTACGGACTGGATGGTTGTAGATTGTCGACCCGTCAACTTGGTCAGAATTAAGAACAAGTATCCGCTCCCCAGGATCAACGACCTGTATGATCAGCTCGCTGGATCCTCAGTCTTCTCTAAGATATATTTGAGGTTGGGCTACCATCAAATCAAAATCCAGAACAGGGACATTCCCAAAACGGCCTTTGTTACTCGTTACGGCCAATACGAGTACACCGTCATGTCCTTCGGTTTAACCAACGCTCCAGCCACCTTCTCCCGGTTAATGAACTCATTCTTCATGGAGTATTTGGATAAATTCGTCGTGGTTTACCTCGATGATATACTCATCTACTCCAAGAACGAGGAAGAACATGCCGAACATCTAAGGCTAGTGTTGATGAAACTTCGAGAGCATCGCCTTTATGCCAAGTTCTCTAAATGCGAATTTTGGTTGCCAGAAGTGACCTATCTAGGACATGTAATTTCTGGTAAAGGTATTGCTGTCAATCATGAGCGAGTTCAAGTCGTCCTTAATTGGACTCCACCTGAATCGGTCAAGCAAGTTCGGAGTTTCCTTGGCTTAGCGAGCTATTGTCGCCGCTTTGTCGAGAATTTCTCCAAAGTTGCTAAACCTCTAACAGAACTCCTCAAGAAAGATAAAAAGTTCGAGTGGACTCCACAATGTGAGCACAGTTTCCAGGAACTGAAAAGACGCTTGACTTTTGCTCCCGTACCGATACCACCAGATTTCTCCAAGGACTTTGTTATCTATTGCGACGCCTCGCGACAAGGACTAGGTTACATTCTCATGCAAGATCGACACGTAATTACTTAGGCTTCACGGCAATTACACCCACATGAGGAAAACTACCCTACTCATGATCTAGAGCTTGCAGCTGTAGTCCATGCACTCAAAACCTGGCGACATTACCTCCTCGGTAATTGTTGCGAAATCTTCACTGATCACCAAAGTCTGAAGTACATATTCATCCAACCGGATTTGAATCTCAGGCAAAGACATTGGGTCGAGTTGATCACAGATTTCGACTTAGGGATAACTTACACCCCAAGCCAACGTCATGGCTGATGCGCTAAGTCGTAAATCTTATTGCAACAATCTAATGTTGCAACAAAGTCAACCACTTCTCCACGAGGAATTCCGGAAGCTTAACCTTCACATTGTTCCTCAAGGATTCCTTTCCACCTTGGTGGCGAAACCTACCCTTACGGATCAGATCATCAAAGCTCAGAAGGTAGTTCCGGGGATTTCCCGCATCAAAAGAAACATCAAGAAAGGAGTTGCGAATTGTTTCTCCATTGATGATCAAGGAGTCGTATACTTCAGGAACCGTCTAGTGGTTCCCAAAGTGCGAAACCTGAGGTGATTGATCCTTAAGGAAGCTCATGAATCTCCTCTCACCATTCATCCCGGTAGCACTAAGATGTATCAGGACCTACGCCAGAGGTTCTGGTGGACTAGGATGAAGAGAGAAATTGCTCAGTATATTGCTAACTGTGACGTCTGTCGCCCTGTAAAAGCAGAGCATCAACGGCCTGCTGGCACCCTTCAACCCTTAGCTATTCTGGAATGGAAATGGGACAAAATTGGTATGGACTTCATTACCGGTTTTCCCAGGACCAAGAAAGGGAATAATGCTATATTCGTCGTTATCGACCGTCTTTCGAAAGTGGCCCATTTCTTACCTGTTCGCGAGAGTATAACCGCTAGTCAATTAGCAGACTTGTACATCTCCCGAATAGTGTCTCTCCATGGTGTTCCACTGGAAATTAACTCAGAACAAGGAAGTCTCTTCACCTCTCAATTTTGGGAAAGTTTCCAAAATGCTATGGGAACCCGCCTTTCCTTTAGCACTGCCTTTCACCCTCAATCAAGTGGTCAAGTAGAACGCGTCAACCAGATCCTAGAAGACATGCTTCGAGCTTCTGTTATCTCATTCGGAATGGATTGGGAGAAATGCCTTCCATTTGCCGAATTTGCTTATAACAACAGCTATCAATCTAGCTTGGGTAAAGCCCCTTTTGAAGTTCTCTATGGACGAAGGTGTCGAACGCCTCTTAACTGGTCAGAAACCGGGGAAAGACAATTCTCTGGCCCGGATATGATCCAGGAAGCAGAAGAGCAAGTTCGCATCATTCGAGAAAAGTTGAAAACAGCCCAATCTCGTCAAAAGAGTCAATATGACCGAAAACATAAGGCTATGACTTTTGAGGTTGACGAGAAGGCATATCCCTCTCAATCTCTCTTTCAATTCGAGGATCCAGAGAGGTGTTTTCATAGTCATCTCCGAATATTTGCCATCTCGGAAATATTTTCGATTTCATTTTTCTATCCCCATACCCACTATTCGGAAAAAAAGCTTGCCATAGCAGCTCAAACCTCCGATCAGGAAATGGGAGTTCTAACCGGTCCTTTTGCTTATATTTTGCTGTTCGTTCTGTAAATGACCTTGAGTTGTTTTTCACATTCTTTCTACAGGTAATTGCAGATATTGGCTCACTTGCTTGAAGGACTAATGAAAACACGTCGAACTAGCTAAAAGGACGTAAGCTAACAGCGAAACTCAAACAAAAATGGATGCTGACTCCGATATAGATATTGAGGATTTTCTACAAGCCGCGCCTCACCTTGCTCGCTTACTTCCCACATGCCCCGAGAAGGCCCTGATAGAAGTGGGACCGTCTCTTCTGAGCTTTGAAGTCCCTTTTCCATTTCCGTAATTCCTTTACGACAAAATCCCCTGCTAATCCCCCAGCACGCAGTGGAAACATACTTTTTTTCCGTTGGATTGTGCTCCAGAGAATTGAATAGTAACACGCGCTCCCGAGAGGCGAAACATGGCGCAGGTGTCAGATTGGAGTGATTATTGAGACGTGGTATGAGCGAACAGAATGATTGGGGTTTGGCCCTAACTATAGATCAGATCCACTGGACCAGAAACTCAATTCCGCACTGCTGCTGAGTCGTCGGACTTATCCACCTCAGGGATTCGTGGAATTTCCGTTTTTGAATTGCGTTGGAGGAAACCCCCACTCCAATCCAATACTTGCTAGCGCAGGGAATCGATCATCTGTGGATGTTCAGCCAAAGACTCTAGCCCCGGATTCCGATAACTTCTACGCTACGGAAACTGTGGTTGAGCTTGCCTGTCATCAATGAAGGATGGTTGTGAAGTTGGTGGAAGAAAGCAAACTAATGAATGCAGCTAGTCACCCCGAAAGGCGAGCCCATGTCTTTTGAGCTCAAAGGATACAAACAGGGATTCGCAAACAAAAAGGGGAATTCGTAGTCACTTTTTCCTGTCGCGTATTATGCGGATTGGGTATCCAATCAATTAATCCTCCAAACCAACTAAACCGGGGAAGCTGAAGCGGAAATGCAAAAAGAAAAATATCCTTTAGCTGGATAAGGGGCGGATGTAGCCAAGTGGATCAAGGCAGTGGATTGTGAATCCACCATGCGCGGGTTCAATTCCCGTCGTTCGCCCAGCCCGATTGAACCTGTCCTCATTCACTGCTATCTCCATATATTGGATGCCAAGCTTGAAAGGGTAATGGTCCGAGAGGATGGGGCCGTAGTCTTCTATTACGCACGCTACGCAGACGATATGGTCTTCGGGTTTCGGTATCAAAGGCAAATTGGCTCCTCGCTACATTGGACCTTTTCGCATTCTTGCCAAACGAGGGGAAGTTGCCTACCAATTGGAACTACCTCCGCATCTCTCCAGAGTCCACGATGTCTTCCACGTTTCTCAACTCAGGCGTTGCTTCTCGGATCCTATTCGTGGAGTGGACCATGAAACACTTGATCTTCAAGATAATCTCACATATCGAGAGTACCCCATCCGTATCCTCGATCAAGCCGAGCATACCACTCGACGATATAATATCAAGTTTCTCAAGGTTCAATGGTCGCACCATTCTGAGAAAGAAGCAACTTGGGAAAGGGAGGATCATCTTCGACTTGAGTATCCCACCTTCTTCCCGGAGGAACCTAAATCTCGGGACAAGATTCTTTTGAGTGGGGGTGAGTTGTCACAACCTAGCTAGTTCATGCATTAGAGTGTTGCATCATGTCTATTCCATTCAACAGAAACTTGAAATGGGGATGACAGAACCCCCAGCCCCTCTGAATCCATCTAGGGTTTACTAAAAATATTTTCAATGAACCTGAAATGCCCTTCTAAAATGTCCATCATTTTTGTCTTGGTTCAAAACCTCTGCCAAAAGTGGTGCACAATTTTCTAGGTCATCCTAAGGTCTTTGAATTAAATCATAAGTATTTGAATTTGGGCATGGAAAAATTATAAAATATTTTAAATGTTCAAATAATCCTAAACCAATATGTTCCATGTTGTTTATATTTTAAACCGTGGGCATGAGCAGTTTGGGGATTTTTGGAGTTGCCTAGGTATTTTTAGAAAGTCCACAAAGCTACAGAAAAGAATAGAAAACATAAATGAAAAGAGAGAGAGGGAACTAACCTGGCAGCCCACCAGCCAGCCCACCTAGCCGGCCCAGCCCAGCCACCGCTCCAGCGAGCTGCTTGGCTTCGCCAGCCAGGCAGCTAGGTGCTCGACGTCGGCACCAGAGCGTGCCACGCAGCTGCCCGCCGCTCTGCTTCCTCCCCTCGCCGTTCTGCCGCCCTGGGTCGATCACCCACTCCTCCCTCGAGCTCACAGACACGCCCCCTCCTCCCCAGCTCCTCTCGCTCGCTCTCCCGCACCATGGCCGACACCACCGCCGCCGCACCGTTGCCATAGTCGCGCTCTCTGTCGACCCTGCGCCGCGCCACCGTGTCCAGGAGCTCCGCCGCCCTCCGTTCCGTTGAGCAAGATAAGCCCCGAGCGCTCGCTTGCCCCGAAGACACTGCACCGACCCTGTCTGACCCCGCCACTGCCGGAGATCCCTTTCGTCGTCGTCGCTGCACCAGCTCGTCCCCGACCGCGCCGTCTGCTTGCTCAAGACCGCCGTGAGCCTAGCTACCTCCTCCCCCTTCCCTTTCTTGCTCTCGTGCACCAGAGCGAGCGCATGGAGCTTCACTGCACGCGCCGCCACCGAGCTCGAGGTCGACGTGTCTCCGGCCAACCACCGGCCACCCCACCATGTCCAACACACTCACCGCAGCCCCAGGAGCCCAACGCACCTCACCACGAGCCTCGCCGTGTCCCGTAGCCTCGGGTTCATCTTCACCCGACTCCGGCGACCACCAAAGTCGTCGTCGGCGACGTTTCCGGCCACCCCGAGCTCAACCACCACCACCAAGAGCTGTAGCTTGCTCCCAGCTACACGTAGATGCCCTCCGCCGCTCATTTCGCCACCGGAACGCACTAATGCACTCTCCCCGCCGCGTCTGGCCTCGCCGGCGGCTAAACGCCGGCGTGTTTGACCATTGACTTTGACTAGGGTGGGCCCAGGTTGACTCCCCTGAGTCTATGACAAGTGGGGCCCGTTCTGTTAATTAACCCAGATTAGTTTTAACTAAATTTAGTTAGTTTAAATAACTACTAACATGCGGGACCCACTGGTTAGTTTGACCTGGACCAGCTCCGTTGACCACTGGCGTCATCCTGACGTATTGCTGACGCAGTAAGTTATTTACTAGAATTATTTCTACACAGGAAATTCCAGAAAATCCCACAAAATTCAAAAAATCATAGAAATTAATCTGTAGCTCCAAATGCAAAGTGTTATATATGAAAAATGATCAGAAAAATCCAATCTATCCATCTGTACTAGTTTCATGCATGTTTAAACAAGCTAACCTGCTGTTTAGCACAGAACAAGTTTAAGCACTTTAAGGGGCCACTTATGAGTTTGAAACTTGAATCTTTGGTTCAAAATAGTTCAAACCCATCTGGTCTTAGTTGCATTAGCAAATACACTCATTTTGCCATGTCTCATGCATGCATCATATTGTTGCATATTGTTTGGTGATGATTGTGTATCAGTGCTCTCTGCGGCAGGTCCTGGCCTTGAGGAGTACTGTGATTACCCCAACGAAGAACAATACCAGTGCACCGACCCATCAGGCAAGCAACCAACCATTTAATCATATAGACACAATCCCATGTTCTCGATTCTGCTCTCTTTTACTGCATTAAGACAACGCGATTCAAACTGCTGTATGCTGCGGTAGTTGAACCCATTTCCTCTGCATGACCTGTCATTGCCACAGTAACTAGATGAAACCCACTAGCATGTGTAGGAGTTGATTGAGCCATATGAATGTGTTGTTCCTACCTTGCTATGCCTGCTATGCTTAGAGTCGTGTTAGGTCAGGTTCATCTGGGTGATGGGCTAGAGTGAAATGATCGTGTCAGTATGAGAGTAATGTGTTGAACACGATTTGGTAAAGGTATCGATGAGAGGCCATGTAGGAGTACATGGTGGGTTGTTTCATTGAAGCCGTCCTTAAGCACTGGGATCTGTATGTGTGATTTAAGAATCAGCTACTACCATGCATTGGGCCCGAAACCAATGGATCCTCTCGGCTTCTCACTCTAGTCCTCTGTCCAGGAGTTGCAAGTAGTTTTTGGTGTTTGTAGCCTACTGGAGGCCGTGGACAGCGCTGACCGTGGGGTGGGCTGTGATGCGGTAGGTACGTGGCCGAGTATACCGGGCACCCGTTAGGTGTGTCGGAACCCTGTTCACATCGTTCGGGGCCGTATGTGGAAACCTCGGCCGGACTCCCTGCGGATGGAACCTGAATAGGAGATAAACCTGGATTAGAGACTTAGGTGTCTAGGTAGGTCGTGGCCGACACCCACGTTGGGCTTCCGCTTGAAGGTTGCCGAGTACATTCCGTGTAAACGGCGGTAAGTGGTGAGAGCGTGTATGAAGAAGTACACCCCTGCAGGGTTAACATCATCTATTCGAATAGCCGCGTCCACGGTAAAGGACTACTTGGTTGCCTATACAGTTCATAGACAAGTAAATAGAAACTACTAAAATCCTCAAGATAAGCATGAGTGCCGAGGATGGCTCTTCCGTAGGAAGGAGGAGGTGGATCCTCGGTAGTGTATTGAAGTGGTGAGTAGTGGACTCGAGTGCACAAAACCATTTCAGGTTGGAGTCTCGTAGGATAGCTTAGCCAAGAGTCAAAGCTGGCTTGCTGCAATAACCCCACCAACCCTTCTTGATAATGTGCATGTATGTAGGATCTGATGTAAGTCTTGCTGAGTACCTTTGTACTCATGTTGCTTTAATTTACATTTTTTAGAAGATGCTACAACCCCTTCCGACGGGTTCTTTGTAGACGTTGACATCGATGAGTAGACTAAGGCCCAGGTGGTGACCCTGAGCTTGTGAAGGACCATGTAGTATAGCTAGGCTTACCCAAGCCTCTTTTATTTACTACTTGTCTGTACTCAGGCAAGTTACTTCCGCTGTTGGCTTGTATGCTTGTATGACTTGAATGTGGGTCGTGTGACCCGTACTTGTGTGTATGCTATGTATGGCTCTCTGAGCCTTTAAATAAAGTACTTGTGTTGTAGAGTCATGTTGTGATGCCTTGTTATATTTGCACATATTGAGCATATTGTGTGTATGATTGAAATGCTTGGTATGTGTGGGATCTGACTATCTAGTTGTTTATCTTTAGTAGCCTCTCTTATCGGGAAATGTCTCCTAGTGCTTCCACTAAGCCATGGTAGCTTGCTACTGCTCCGGAAAACTTAGGCTGGCCGGCATGTCTCCTTCTTCGTTCCTGTGTCTGTCCCTTCGGGGAAATGCCACGCGTTGAGTACCGGAGTCCTGTTAGCCCTCTACAGCCCGGTTTACCGGAGTCCTGCTAGCCCAGTGCTACAGCCCGGATTCACTCGCTGATGACCGACACGTTTGATGCTGGGTCATGGATGCCTGTCCCTGTAAGTCTGTGCCACTTTGGGTTTATGACTAGCCATGTTAGCCCGGGATCCTTATCATATGGATGCTAGCGACACTATCATATATGTGTGCCAAAAGGCGCAAACGGTCCAGGGCAAAGGTAAGGCGACACCCGTGGGAATACCGTGCGTGAGGCCGCAAAGTGATATGAGGTGTTACAGGCTAGATCGATGTGGCATTGAGTCGGGGTCCTGACAGTAAACCCTAGAAGCTAGCCTATGGTATGATTGTTGTTCGTCCTACGGACTAAAACACTCCGGTTTATATAGACACCGGAGAGGGCTAGGGTTACACAGAGTCGGTTACAATTGTAGGAGATCTACATATCCGTATCGCCAAGCTTGCCTTCCACGCCAAGGAAAGTCCCATCCGGACACGGGACGAAGTCTTCAATCTTGTATCTTCATAGTCTTGGAGTTCGGCCAATAATGATAGTTCAGCTATCCGGACACCCCCTAGTCCAGGACTCCCTCAGTAGCCCCTGAACCAGGCTTCAATGATGACGAGTCCGGCGCGCATATTATCTTCGGCATTGCAAGGCGTGTTCCTCCTCCGAATAATTCATAGAAGATTTTGAACACCAGGATAGTGTCCGGCTCTGCGAAATAAATTCCACATACCACCGTAGAGATAATAATATTTACACAAGTTCAATCTGCTGACGTATTTTGTGGCATGACGTCACACCACGGTCAAGCCTTTATTCGAATTGTTTTTATTATTCCACCTCAGCGCGTTTAGCGAAGCGGTTTCCTTGGCACGTCTTGTCAAAGCAGAGATCGTGTCCCCTTATTCCGGGATTCTCATCAAATACGGGCGTGGGTAACCCAACCGCGCCCGTTGGCACGCCCCCTCCATTGAAGGCGAGTCCCAAACGGTCACGGGGACGGCTCTTTGTATTCAACCCCTTTATAACGAGACCAAGGCCTGTTCCCTTTCTTCAATCTCAATCGAATCCGCCCCTCGCCTCGAGTTCCAACACCCAAGGCTCCAGATTCGGGCGCTTCGGACCTTCGACAATGTCCGGCTCCGACCTACAAGGCCGGTGGATGCCTTCTTCCGACACGGAAGAAGATGTGCTAAAGCTAAGAGATGCCAGGTATCTAACCGGCAAAATTTCGCATAGGCTGCACGCCCAAGGGCAAGTCATTCCTACTCCCGAGCTTGGTGAGAGCGTGGTGTTCGTGTCTCACTTCCGTCGAGGTTTAGGCTTCCCGATGGACCCCTTCGTGAGGGGGGCTCATGTTTTACTATGGGATGGAATTCCATGACTTGAATCCGGAGTCCATCCTCCACATCTCATCGTTCATTGTTGTATGCGAAGCCTTCCTCCGCACTACCCCTCACTTCGGATTGTGGCTCAAGACCTTCAACGTGGAGCCGAAGATGATCGAGGGTCGACAGGCAGAGTGCAGAGGGGCTGTTATAAGCAAGAGGGCAGACGCTCCATGGCCCGAGGGCTTTTTTCAAGAGGAGATTGGTTTGTGACAATAGGAGTGGTTCTACATCACCACTCCCAGGGGCTCCAGATGGGTGGCGCCGCCTGCCTTTCGCTCGGGCCCTCCACAACGGCTGGCGTCATGGGTCAACAAAGGGCTTGACTGGGGGTCGTCCAAGGACGTACCATTATTGCAGGGCCGTATTCGAGACCTCCAAGAGAGGGAGATCAATTTGGTTATAGTGGCGCAGGTCATGCTGATTCAGCGCCTTCTACCCTACAAACGTCGCCCCCTTCGCCTGTGGGAATCCAACACTTCATGGGCGCGACACCCGTGGAGATGTATAAACTGTTCTTCGGATCACAAGAGATGTGTCCGGACTTGACCGAGGACGCATGTTTGAGCTGCAATCGCCCGGATACCCAAGTAAGTAATCTTGTGCCCGGACATGCTATCCGTACATTTATCATAAACTTTGCCCTTTTAAAGAGTTGTCCCTTGAACAGGATTGGATAGCAAAAGCAAAACTGATAAGGTGTCCGGCCCCCCTCCCTGAGACCACGCCGGATCCTGTGTTAACCAAGATGCTGGAGGTTGCACCGTTGTAAGAGGGAGAAGGAGGGAACGGGAAAGCTACTGCCTCCGCTAAGGAGGCTCTTAAGGAAGGGGGGATCGAGAATCCCCCTCCAAGGGGAGAAGAGGACCGCTTCTGAAGATCCGGAGGCCAAGGCCTCAAAGCGGGAGAAGAAATCTTCACTAGAGGGTCCTGCGCCGGGAGAAGCCCCGGCCACACTATTTCCCGGAGGAAGTCAGCCCTCTAGCGAGCCGTAAGTAGAAAGGGGAGTTTTGCAATAAGGGACATTCCTTTTTTTATTTCTGAAGATAAACGAAGTTATTACCTTGTAGTTCGGATCTCAGCCCTACTCAGCAGAGCTCATCTTCGGGGGATCTTCGTCCGGAGATGATGGAAAGAGAAACGCCTCCATCTGCCGCACCCTCAGGTGGGGCGGACGACCCTGAGGTGTCGTCCGAGTCCGGCGGGGCCGGAGAGTTCGGCACCAACTGGTGTACGGCCAGAGGAGCTGAAGGATCTTCTCTGGCGGGCGTCTATCTCAGAAGATCACCATACATTGATGGGTGCGGTGATTGAAAGGATCTCATCCGCTGAGACCGGGTTGCACGAGGCTGTCAGAAGTTTACTGACAGGGTTTGAGGTACGCGAAAATGACATACCTTCTAACAGTTTTGCATATAGAATGCGCCCTGTATAGATAGTAGCCCCTGAGACTTGGTACGTTGTCAAAAGTGACAACGTGCCGAGGATCATAATCTCAGTTGTAAGATGTCGCCCTTCCTATACAGGTGGCGGAGCGTTCAGTGGCCAGCCGGACTGATAGAGTTACCGAACTGAAGCGGCAACTGGACGTTGCGGATGCGGACATCACGCTGGTCAATAAACGACTTCACAAGTCACAAGGTATGTGGCTTCTCCACGGACGCCTGGTAAGGGAGCTTGATGCCCGTGCCTTACGACACGTATGCTTAATGCAGATGGTGCCGCTGCTATGGAGGATCTTCGGGCGGAGCTTGCCCGAGCCAAGGAGCAAGCCAGAAAAAGTAATGCGGCTGCCTTGAAGGCGGCCGAAGAGCTAAAAGCCGAACAGGCTGCTCACTGCCGAAGCAGGGAGGAAATGGCCGAAATGGCCGTGAAGCTGAATGATGCTACCGACCGCTATGAGTTTCTTGAAAGAGAACGCCGAGCGGATCAAGAGGGCCTGAAGAAGGCCACCGCCGAAGCCAAGGATGCTCGCTCCGCCATGAGAGCTATAAAAGAGGAGCTCCGTCAGCCGGTGATATTGCGGCTGGAAAGCCTTTTCTGCTGCGTAGGAAGTTCACGGATCCGAAGTATGCTCAGTTGGGCCAGTTGTGGGGTGCAGAGGATGCTTATCTGAATTTGGCGGCGAGTGCCGCAGACGCAGTCGCACACTTCCGAGGCCAAAAGGATCACGGAATGGAAGAGCTTTTTTGGTCGCAATTCCATAGTCCGGAGCGTCCACTTCCATTAACCGATCGTTAGCCGAGTGGGCTAAGCTGAATAGGTTGTCCGGACTTGCCATGAAGGATGTCGTGGCTCATTTGTGGCCGAAAAGGCCCGAGCCGAAGAGTTATTTTGGCTTGGTGCAGCAGTTCCTTGATGCGGTGCCACATATCGAGGCGATGAAGCGGTCGACATGCATAGAGGGTGCGCGAATGGCTCTCGCCCGTGTCAAAACATACTGGGCAGAGATGGAGGCCACCGACGTTGCATCCCAGGATTCGGACAGAAGCCGATTACCAGCCGAGCACTATTTTGAGGAAGTCCTGCAGGGCGCTCGTTTAATAGAGACGCAGTGCTCGAAAGATGTTATGTTCAAATGACATGTATGATTTGTGAAACCATGTTTCAAATATAATATAAGGGCTTTTTATACTTGTGCGCTCAAGTGTTGAAATACCTCATGTGCGGCCGTTAACGTATATGTGTATCTAACCTGAAAGATGGCAGTCTTCGGCTTCAGCCCCCACGCACATAGTGCGAGGGTGTTTGCAAAAAAGCGCATTTTCACAGTTAATCCAACGTCTTGGTCCTGTGAAGGAGGTGATAGCGTAGCAAACTAGGCAACCGGACTATAATGCTTTATCACTTTCACTTAGCCATAGGAGTTCGATGATGGGGCTACTATATAGCCCCTGAGGGCACTGCGTTCTCCGAATTTCGGGGTGCATATGTGCCTGACTGGGAAATGATCCTTCATTAAAGCCAAGGAATTCTAAACATTCCGGTGGTCGATCGAGTGGTTGACCAGTCTCTCGCTATATCATGACAGTCAGTTTTCGGATTTCTCTACTGAGGTGCTCTCCCGGGCGAACCGGGGCACAATCGCAGTAGTTCTCCCGGTGGTGCGTTAGCCCATAGAGCGGAACATAAGGCAGCAAAACATAGGAGCCGGGCAAACCCAACATTTGACCAAAGACATGATTCGGAGCTGATGCATATAAGGCCTAACTCGAGACGCCAAACACTCCCTAAGGTATTCGGTCTTTATGAAAACGGGCGAAACAAAGCCCTAAGCCCCTAGTGTCCAGGTACGTGCAAAAATTTCTGACGCGGCCGATGCCAAAACGCCAGCTTCCTCCTCGGTTATGGTGAGAAACCGGGGGATGTGTATCAACAAGAGACAGTAAGAAAGGTTTACGCAGGGTCTTAATCTGAAAAGAATCCTTGCAACGGGTCCCTACTGCACGTCTGCGCATGTGTCTCTGTTGTGCCGTATCCTCGACGGGCGTAGCACGGTGTTCATCTGTAAAAGAGAAGAACTTAGTTTGAAAAAGGGGTCGTGCTAAAATGTATAGACAGAATATAAGTCAAATACGAAATAAAATTGAGCTTTATTATCTCTTATTGTACATGCGTGCTGCCCCTTGTAAGGGGGGACGCGACTAGTAAGCCTCCTGTTTATTTGTACCGGACTCGCCTAACCGTGTCCGGGTTCTGAATGACCTGTTTGGGTGCTTTGATTGGCAAAGCCGGATTAATGTGTGGCTGTCAAGGCAGTCTCACTTTCTCCCGTATTCGAGGAACACTCGAGGTTTCCCTTTAATGAGATTATGCCGCGTGGACTAGGCATTTTAAGTGCAAGAGATGCATAATGCGGTATTGCGTTAAAGCGGGCGAAAGCTTCGCATCCCAATAGTGCTTGATAGCTACTTTTAAATGGGGCGATGTGGAAGACTAACTTTTCGCGACGGGAGTTGTCGGATGAGCCGAACACAACTTCTAGTGGTAGAGAGCCCGTACAATGGGCATATGGGCCTGGCATCACTCCTTTAAAGGAAGTGTTGCTATGGCGTATTTTGGTTGGGTCTATCCCCATTCTACGGATTGAATCCTGATACAGTAGGTTTAGATCACTGCTGCCATCCATTAGGACTTGTGTAAATTGTAGTCTATTGATTATAGGATCAAATATCAGGGCAGTCCATCCTGCGTTCCGGATACTTCCGGAGTAATCCTGATGGTCGAAAGTGATTGGTTTTGACATCCAGTGTCGGGACTCCGCTGGGGTGGACCATGCAGTGCGCATTTTAATGGGCGCTGTTCTATTTTTGCCTGTTGTCACATGAAGTGAGTTTACTATTTTGACCTCTTGTGAGAAATTCCTTTGTTTGCCGGTGCTCTGCTTGTGGAGTTCATCATCGTCCTGATTTGGTGTTTCGAGCCCCTTGTGTTCGGCATTAAGTCTGCCGGACTATTTGAAGACCCAACAATCTCTGTGGGTATGGTTTGCAGGCTTCCCGGAGGTGCTGTGGATTTGGCATATTTTGTCCAAGATTTTGGTTAGGTTGGATAGCTCGTCGTTGTTGTCCTTGTGTCAGGACCCCGACTCGATGTCACATCGATCTAGCCGGTAACACCTCATATCACTTTGCGGCCTCACGCACGGTATCCCCACGGGTGTCGCCTTACCTTTGCCCGGGACCGTTTGCGCCTTTTGGCTCACGTATATGATAGTGTCGCTAGCATCCATATGATAAGGAGCCCGGGCTGACATGACTAGTCGTAAACCCAAAGTGGCACAGACTTACAGGGACAGGCATCCATGACCCAGCTTCGAACGTGTCGGTCATCAGCAAGTGGGTCTGGGCTGTAGCACTGGGCTAGCAGGACTCCGGTAAACCGGGCTATAGCGGGCTAACAGGACTCCGGTAATCAAAGCGTGACATTTCCCCGAAGGGACAGACACAGGAACGAAGAAGGACACATGCCGGCCAGCCTAAGTGTTCCAGAGCAGTAGCAAGCTACCATGGCTCAGCGGTAACACTAGGAGACATTTCCCGGTAAGAGAGGCTACTAAAGATAAACAACTAGATAGTCAGATCCCACACATACCAAGCATTTCAATCATACACACAATATGCTCGATATGTGCAAATACAACGAAGCATCACAACATGACTCTATGACACAAGTACTTTATTTAAGGCTCAGGGAGCCATACATAACATACACAAAGGTACGGGTCTCACGACCCAGCATTCAAGTCATACAGTCATACAAACCAGCAGCGGAAGTAACTTGTCTGAGTACAGACAACTAGTAAAATAAAAGAGGCTTGGAAAGCCTAACTATACTACATGGTCCTTCACAAGCTCAGGGTCACCACCTGGGCCTTTAGCCTACTCGTTGATGTCAATGTCTACATAGAACCCATCAGAAGGGGTTGCAGCGTCTTCTGTAAAAATGTAAATTATAGCAACATGAGTACAAAGGTACTCAGCAAGACTTACATCAGATCCTACATACATGCATATTATCAAGAAGGGTTGGTGGAGTTATTGCAGCAAGCCAGCTTTGACTCTTGGCTAGACTATCCTACGATACTTCAATTTGAAATGGTTTTGCGCACACGAGTCCACTACTCACCACTTCAATACACTACCGAGGATCCGCCTCCATCTTCCTACGGAAGAGCCATCCTCGGCACTCACACTTATCTTGAGGCTTTTAGTAGTTTCCATTTACTTGTCTATGAACTGTATAGGCAACCAAGTAGTCCTTTACCGCGGACGCGGCTATTCGAATAGATCATGTTAACCCTGCAGGGGTGTACTTCTTCATACACGCTCTCACCACTTACTGTCGTTTACACGACATGTACTCGGCAACCTTCAAGCGGAAGCCCAACGTGGGTGTCGGCCACGACCTACCTAATCACCTAAGTCTCCAGTCCAGGTTTATCGCCTATCCAGGTTCCATCCGCAGGGAGTCCGGCCGAGGTTTCCCATACGGCCCCGAACGATGTGAACAGGGTTCCCGAGATACCTAACGGGTATTCGGTACACCCGGCCACGTACCTACTGCATCACAGCCCACCCCTACGGTCAGCGCTGTCCACGACCTCCAGTAGGCTACAAACACCATAAACTACTTGCAACTCCTGGACGGAGAACTAGGGTGAATAAGAAGCCGAGAGGGTCCATTGGTTTCGGGCCCAATGCATGGTAGTAGCTGATTCTTAAATCACACATATAGATCTCAGTGCTTAAGGTCGGCTTCAATGAAACAACCCACCATGTACTCCTACATGGCCTCTCATCGATACCTTTACCAAATCGTGTTCACCACACCACTCTCATTACCGACATAATCATTTCACTCTAGCCCATCACCCAGATGAACCAGACCTGACACGACTCTAAGCATAGCAGGCATAGCAAGGTAGGAACAACACATACATATGGCTCAATCAACTCCTACACATGCTAGTGGGTTTCATCTAGTTACTGTGGCAATGACAGGTCATGTAGAGGAAATGGGTTCAACTACCGTAGCACACAGCAGTTTGAAACGCGTTGTCTTAATGCAGTAAAAGAGAGCGGGAGCGAGAACATGGGATTGTATCGATATGATCAAATGGTTGGTTGCTTGCCTGATGGTTCGATGCACTGATACGGTTCTTCGTTAGGGTAATCACGGTACTCCTCGGAGGCAGAACCTGTCGCAAAGGACACCGATACACAACCATCACCAAACAATGTGCAACAATATGATGCATGCATGAAACATGGCAATATGAGTGTGTTGGGCTAATGCAACTAAAACCAGAAGGGTTTGAACCAATTTGAATCAAAGATTCAAATTTCAAACTCAAACATGGCCTTTTAAAGTGCTTTTCCTTGTTCTTCTTTAAACATCAATTTAACTTGTTTGATCATGCATGAAAATAGTACAGATGGATAGATTGGATTTTTCTGATCATTTTACATATATAACTTGTCTGATTTGGAGTTACAGAATAAAAGTTATGAATTTTTGAAGTTTAAATAATATTCTGGAATTTCCTGATTTAAATTAAATCCAGAAATATATATATTGCGCCAGCATGACGTCAGCATGACGTCAGTGGTCAACTGCGGCTGGCTGGGGTCAAACCTGACGTGTGGGGTCCACACGTCAGTGACAGGGGGGTTTAACAGGGTTAATTTAATCCTAATTAGGAATTAGTGGCGCTGGGGCCCACTGGTCAGTGTCAGGGGGGTAGTTAGTTTAACTAATTCGGTTAGTGCTAATCCTAATTAGCTAACAGGGCTGGGCCCACCTGTCATGGACACAGGGGGGGTCCTGCCGTGGTCAAGGTGGGTCAAACCTACCGGCGACATGACGCCGGCGAGGCCCGAGACGGCGGCGCGATACGGAAACGCGCTACAGGGCACGGGCGAGGCCGTGCTTGGGCTCGTTGGAGAGCCCTTGCTCCCGCGCGTCGAACGGTGGTGGTGGCCGTGCCTGAGGTGGCCGGTACCGACGACGGCGAGCTCGTGAGCGGCGGCCGGAGTTCGGGTGCGGTCGGGATCGGCGCTGCTGCTCGCAAGCGAGGGAGCTGAGGCGCTAGAGGGGCTCTACGGGTCGCGGCAAGCACAACGGGTGCACGCCCGTGACCAAATGGTCACCGGGGCTTCGCCGGCGACGAGCCCGTGCGGCGGAGCATCTCGGCTCCGGTACAGGGGCGGCTAGAGCTCGAAATCGAACATGGGGTTAGGGGGAAACGAAGCAGGGGCTCACGGGGATCATGCAGGGAGGGTCAGCGAGCTCGGGGAAGCACGAACGGCGGCGAATCGACGGCGACCATCGGCGGCGGTCGAGGACGAAGACGATGGCGTGGAGGCGATGCAGAGCTTCCCG
>NC_041385.1:708775753-708809838 GCF_002162155.2 Triticum dicoccoides
GGGGCTTGGCTTGGTGGGGAGGAAGAGGGGGTCGCGGCGGAGCTGGGGAGCGTGTCGGGGAGGCGAGGGGAGGCCGGTGGCGGCTGCTATGGCGAACGGCGGCGATGGGTGTGTTCGGACACGGGAGAGAGAGAGCGAGGGAGAGGAGAGGAAAAACCGGGGGAGAGTGAGAGAGAGCAGGGGAGGGTGTGGCGTCGTTCCAGGCCATCCAGACGAGGAGGGGAGGGGCAGGCAGGCAGGCGAGCTGGTGGCGTGGCGCGGTGGCGCGCGCGCGCGCCGGGCACACTCCCCTCCCTCTGTCGAGGACGAAGACGACAGAGGAGGGAGACGGGCTGGGCCGCCTGCTGGCTGGGCCGGCCAGCTGGCTGGGCTGCACAGGGAGGAGCCCAGGTAAGCTTCTCCCTTTTATTTATTTCTGTTTTCTAATTTCTGACATTTGTTTTGATTTAAATAAAATATTAAATCATTTATTTACCTTATGCCAATTTTTGCAGGAGCTAGATATATTATTCTAGAGCTCCCTAACAGGTGGCATAATTTTTGGACATATATTAATATATAACTAATATATTTCCAATGCAAATATTTATGCATTAATTCCAAATGCCCAAAATAAATACCTATGAGCTCTTAAAAATATTGGTTTGATTTTTATCTCTGTCCAATATTTTCAGAGAGCAACATGAGCATTTTCTTGGACCCTTTTGGAGAAATTTTTATTTGGGTCATTTTCAAAAATGATTCTGAGGGTTTCACAAATCCCCATTTCAAAATTAAATGGAATTTTAAACATGATGCACACACTCTGATGCATGACTAGCTAGGGTGTGACAACTCACCCCCACTCAAAAGAATCTCGTCCCGAGATTTGGGTTCCTCCGGGAAGAAGGCGGGATACTCGAGTCGAAGACGATCCTCCCTTTCCCAAGTTGCTTCATCCTCAGAATGGTGCGACCATTGTACTTTGAGAAACTTGATATTATGACGTCGAGTGGTACGCTCGGCCTGATCGAGGATACGAATGGGGTACTCTCGATATGTAAGATTATCTTGGAGATCAAGCGTTTCGTGGTCCACTCCACGGATAGGATCCGAGAAGCAACGCCTGAGTTGAGAAACGTGGAAGACATCGTGGACTCTGGAGAGGTGCGGAGGTAGTTCCAACTGGTAGGCAACCTCTCCTTGTTTGGCAAGAATGCGAAAAGGTCCAATGTAACGAGGAGCCAATTTGCCTTTGATACCGAAACGATGGGTTCCCTTCAGAGGGGTGACCCGAAGATAAGCCTTCTCGTCAACCTCGAAAGTCATAGCCTTATGTTTTCGGTCATATTGACTCTTTTGACAAGATTGGGCTATTTTCAACTTTTCACGAATGATGCGAACTTGTTCTTCTGCTTCCTGAATCATATCCGGGCCAAAGAATTGTCTTTCCCCGGTTTCTGACCAGTTAAGGGGTGTTCGACACCGTCGTCCATAGAGAACTTCAAAAGGGGCTTTACCCAAGCTAGATTGATAGCTGTTGTTGTAAGCGAATTTGGCAAATGGAAGGCACTTCTCCCAGTCCATTCCGAATGAGATAACAGAGGCTCGAAGCATGTCTTCTAGAATCTGGTTGACGCGTTCCACTTAACCACTCGACTGAGGGTGGAAAGCGGTGCTAAAGGAGAGACGGGTCCCCATAGCATTTTGGAAGCTTTCCCAAAATCGAGAGGTGAAAAGACTTCCTCGATCCGAGTTAATTTCCAAAGGAACACCATGGAGGGACACTATCCGGGAGATGTATAAGTCTGCGAGCTGACTAGCGGTTATACTCTCACGAACAGGTAGGAAATGGGCTACTTTGGAAAGACGATCGACAACGACGAAGATAGCATTATTCCCTCTCTTGGTCCTGGGAAAACCGGTAATGAAATCCATACCAATTTTATCCCATTTCCATTCAGGAATAGCTAAGGGTTGAAGGGTGCCAGCAGGCCGTTGATTCTATGCTTTTACACGACGACAGACATCGCAATTAGCAATATACTGAGCAATTTCTCTCTTCATCCTAGTCCACCAGAACCTCTGGCGTAGGTCCTGATACATCTTAGTACTACCGGGATGAATGGTGAGAGGAGATTCATGAGCTTCCTTAAGGATCAATCGCCTCAGGTTTCGCACTTTGGGAACCACTAGTCGATTCCTGAAGTATACGACCCCTTGATCATTAATGGAGAAGCAATTCGCAATTCCTTTCTGGATATTTCTCTTGATGCGGGAAATTCCCGGATCTACCTTCTGTGCTTTGATAATCTGATCCGTAAGGGTCGGTTTTGCCACCAAGGTGGAAAGAAAACCTTGAGGAACAATGTGAAGGTTAAGCTTCTGAAATTCCTCATGGAGAAGCGGTTGACTTTGTTGTAACATCAGGTTGTTACAATAAGATTTACGACTTAGCGCATCAGCCATGACGTTGGCTTTCCCTGGGGTGTAGGTTATTCCTAAGTCGAAGTCTGTGATCAACTCAACCCAACGTCTTTGTCTGAGATTCAGATCCGGTTGGGTGAAAATGTACTTCAGACTTTGGTGATCAGTGAATATTTCGCAACGGTTACCGAGGAGGTAATGTCACCAGGTCTTAAGTGCATAGACTACGGCTGCAAGCTCTAGATCATGAGTAGGATAATTCTCCTCATGTGGGTGCAATTGCCGTGAAGCGTAGGCAATTACGTGTCGATCTTGCATGAGAATGCAACCTAGTCCTTGTCGCGAGGCGTCGCAGTAGATAACAAAGTCCTTGGAGAAGTCTGGCGGTACCAGTACGGAAGCAGAAGTCAGGCGTCTTTTCAGTTCCTGAAAGCTGTGCTCACATTGTGGAGTCCATTCGAACTTCTTATCTTTCTTGAGGAGTTCGGTTAGAGGTTTAGCAACTTTGGAGAAGTTCTCGACAAAGCGACGACAATAGCTCGCTAAGCCCAGAAAACTCCGAACTTGCTTGACCGATTCAGGTGGAGTCCAATTAAGGACGGCTTGAACTCGCTCAGGGTTAACAGCAATACCTTTACCAGATATCACATGACCCAGATAGGTCACTTCTGACAACCAAAATTCACATTTAGAAAATTTGGCATAAAGACGATGCTCTCGAAGTTTCTCAACACTAGCCTTAGATGTTCGGCATGTTCTTCCTCGTTCTTGGAGTAGATGAGTATATCATCGAGGTAAACAACGACGAATTTATCCAAATACTCCATGAAGATTGAGTTCATTAACCGAGAAAAGGTGGCTGGAGCGTTGGTTAAACCGAAGGACATGACGGTGTACTCGTATTGGCCATAACGAGTGACGAAGGCCGTTTTAGGAATGTCCCCGTTTCTGATTTTGATTTGATGGTAGCCCAACCTCAAATCCATCTTGGAGAAGACTGAGGATCCAGCGAGCTGATCATACAGGTCGTTGATCCTGGGGAGCGGATATTTGTTCTTGATCGTGACCAAATTGACAGGTCGATAATCTACAACCATCCGGTCCGTACCATCCTTCTTCTTGACGAATAGGACGGGGCAAGCCCACGGAGATGAGCTAGGTCGGATGAAACCCTTTTTCAAGGACTCATCGAGTTGTTTCTTAAGCTCGGCTAGTTCTAGTGGTGCCATCTTATAAGGTCTTCTAGCAATCGGAACGGTTCCTGGGATGAGGTCTATTACGAACTCAACATCCCTGTCAGGTGGAACACCTGGCAATTCCTCTGGGAAGACATCCGGAAAGTCACGGACTACCGGAACGTCCTCAAGGTCTGGCAAAGGGCTGGCGTTAAGAGAATATAATTGTCGCTTGGCTAATCGGGTCAAGACATTGACTATCTTGCCCGAAGGGTGAGTGAGTTGAACAGTCCTAGAGAAGCAATCAATTTTGGCATGATGAGCTGACATCCAGTCCATACCCAAAATGATATTAATATCAGAAAATTTAAGGGCTATCAACGATGCAAGGAAAACAAGTCTGTCGACTTGGATTTCATTTCCATAACTTACCCTAGAGGTCTGCCATCTAGAACCAGGAGTAGAAATTTCCATAGTGGATGGCATGTCACAGAATGCGGTGTTATGCAAACGAGCATAGTTCTCGGATATAAATGAATGAGAGGCTCCTGTATCGAAAAGAACAGATGCTGGGTGGCAGTTAACAAGAAGCGTACCGAGAACGACGTTGGGATCCTCTTGAGCTTCTTCGGCAGAGATACAGTTGACATGGCCACGTGAGGCGGTGACCGGTTTGGCGTGGAATACTTTTCCTGTCGGCTTGCCACGGCCAACAGCTTTAGCAGATTGGTTGGGGTTGGTCTGGGGACACTCACGCATATAGTGGCCAGATTCCCCACACTTGAAACAAGTCACGGAACTGGTACGTGGAGGAGCATTGTTGGTTGGACCCCCATAGGGCTTGGCCGGTGCAGACTGTTGAACAGGGCGAGGCGCCTGGAAAGATGGCCTCGGTGTGAACCTGGGTGGCAAGGCGGTGTTGGGCACCCACACGCGGCGCTTCTGAGGACCAGCACCGGATGAGGAACCCATGTCACGGCCATGCTTGCGTGTTGCGTCATAGTCAGTCTGACCAGTTTCAGCACTGATGGCTTTGTTGACAAGTTTCTGAAAAGATGTGCACTCATGTAGACGGAGGTCACGGCGAAGCTCAGGACTAAGTCCCTTACGGAACCTTGCTTGCTTCTTGGCATCAGTAGACACTTCCTCAGTTGCATATCGTGCGAGATTACCAAACTCCCTACTGTAAGCATCCACAGAGAGTCGGCCCTGAGTGAAACTGCAAAATTCCTCACGTTTACGGTCCATGAGACCCTCCGGAATGTGATGTTCCCGGAAAGCCTCGCTGAATTCAGCCCAAGTAGTGACATGGCCCGCTGGGCGCATAGCTCCATAATTCTCCCACCATAGACTGGCGGGGCCTTCAAGATGATAAGCAGCAAAGGTGACCTTGTCAGCCTCCGCTACCAGCGCGGAACGCAGTTTTTGAGAGATACTGCGAAGCCAGTCATCAGCGTCGAGAGGCTCGACGGAGTGGTGGAACGTGGGTGGATGTAATTTGATAAAATCACTGCGTGACACCACATTAGTTCTCTGATGGTGTGCCGTGTTCTGTTCAATACGCTCCAACAAACGGTTGGTCTCCTGCTTGTTTCTCTCAGCTTCCATCATAACCTCGGCTAGGGAAGGAGGATGAGGCAGATTTGCATCCCTGACTTCACTGCCTTCGGCCTGCTCTTGAGGAGCAGGGTTAGTGCGCGTGTTGACCATCCTAGGTAAACAAGACAATGATTTAGTCAGGAAGATAAAATTCTGACATAGGATATAAAATGTAAGGGATAACTCGAAATGCAAGATGATCATCCGTATGACATGGTAAATACAGAAACTGCTTCTTTATTCCAACGTCATACACACCATACAGGGTTTAGTACAAGACCAAACAAAGTACTATTATGGTGAAAGAGGATTACATCTCATCGGAGGCATCCCAAGCTCCTATACATTATTTTTCTACACCTCCGGAAGGAGTACAAACTAGGTCATATCCCACGAGTCACGCGGGACGATAGACGACACAACTAGTGCGAACTAGTGATACTACCACTAACTCAGACCGATCCGTAGTAGTCCTCGTAGAAGTCACCTCCATAGCCTGGAAGCTCAACATGATCATCCGGAAACCGACGATCTCGCGGAGCTTGTGGACCATAGGGGCTAGGATGAGGCCTTGGACCAACAGACGGAGGCCTGCGGGGACCGCGAGGTGGGGTGATGCCTCCTACATCACGCCAACTCATCACGTCTGGCAGAGCAGATCTCACAGGATAGAGATCACGCATATCCGAATATCCAGCTTGCACCGCCGGTGCAAACCGAGTCAATGTGGCCCAGTGGTCAGCACTGGTATTGAAGAGCTCTAACCTTAAGGCCCGATTTTCACGGTCCTTATCCTCGAGCATCTCAACAGTGGTGCGAGTCCGTGAATCCTCCTGAGTGGGGTCAGCATAGATAGCTTGGAGATGCCCTTGTGCTCCCAGAAGTGATCCTGGCATATACCGGAAATCAGAGTCCCGAAATAAACCAGATCTGACTCGCATGATGGTCATCATAGAGTAGGCGGCGTCCTGCACAGCCATCTCAATAGTAACCCCGAGTCCATAGGAGCAGTGAAGGGGCTCGGTGGATCCAGGATAAGATGGAAATATCCTGACAGTGCAGAGATACTGGCTTTGATTGAAGTCCCGAAATTGCTCTTCGACCGTGTACTCAGGATACCAGCGGTATCCAGCCTCAGTCATTACCCTGACCAACTTGGCAGTATGGCCGGGTACATCTAGGCATCGAGTCAGGCGAACCACTTGATTGAGGTCGCGAGTGGCCATCTGAAAGCACAATCATAATGCAAAGGCATTAGAATTTCTAGCAAAATTTCGGTAGCATAACAGCTGTAAATGCTCAAGAAGGATTTGAGACATTTGACAAAGGATTACATACACACTCAACATCATCATATCAAAGTTCTGAGACCATCCTGACATCATAACGTGGTAGAAGAACTAAACTAGGCTTGTATCCATCAAACCTATAAGGTACTACTGATTAGTAACACGTGATCCTGATAGAGAGAACAGATCCTAATTCCTTAACCCCCGGTGGAAGAATAGACTGACTCAGATCAGAATGTCATAAGATAAAGGAGTAAAAGAGCCTTACGTTCCAACCCACAAACAATTCCCCTACATATAACTAAAGAATTTCTAGACTCAACATCGACCAGTTTGGCTTGGAGAACCTACAGGCAGTCCGGCTCTGATGCCAACGCTGTCAGGACCCCGACTCGATGTCACATCGATCTAGCCGGTAACACCTCATATCACTTTGCGGCCTCACACACGGTATCCCCACGGGTGTCGCCTTACCTTTTCCCGGGACCGTTTGCGCCTTTTGGCTCACGTATATGATAGTGTCGCTAGCATCCATATGATAAGGAGCCCGGGCTGACATGACTAGTCGTAAACCCAAAGTGGCACAGACTTACAGGGACAGGCATCCATGACCCAGCTTCGAACGTGTCGGTCATCAGCAAGTGGGTCCGGGCTGTAGCACTGGGCTAGCAGGACTCCGGTAAACCGGGCTGTAGCGGGCTAACAGGACTCCGGTACTCAAAGCGTGACATTTCCCCGAAGGGACAGACACAGGAACGAAGAAGGACACATGCCGGCCAGCCTAAGTGTTCCAGAGCAGTAGCAAGCTACCATGGCTCAGCGGTAACACTAGGAGACATTTCCCGTTAAGAGAGGCTACTAAAGATAAACAACTAGATAGTCAGATCCCACACATACCAAGCATTTCAATCATACACACAATATGCTCGATATGTGCAAATACAACGAAGCATCACAACATGACTCTATGACACAAGTACTTTATTTAAGGCTCAGGGAGCCATACATAACATACACAAAGGTACAGGTCTCACGACCCAGCATTCAAGTCATACAGTCATACAAACCAGCAGCGGAAGTAACTTGTCTGAGTACAGACAACTAGTAAAATAAAAGAGGCTTCGAAAGCCTAACTATACTACGTGGTCCTTCACAAGCTCAGGGTCACCACCTGGGCCTTTAGCCTACTCGTTGATGTCAATGTCTACATAGAAACCATCAGAAGGGGTTGCAGCGTCTTCTGTAAAAATGTAAATTATAGCAACATGAGTACAAAGGTACTCAGCAAGACTTACATCAGATCCTACATACATGCATATTATCAAGAAGGGTTGGTGGAGTTATTGCAGCAAGCCAGCTTTGACTCTTGGCTAGACTATCCTACGATACTTCAATTTGAAAGGGTTTTGCGCACACGAGTCCACTACTCACCACTTCAATACACTACCGAGGATCCGCCTCCGTCTTCCTACGGAAGAGCCATCCTCGGCACTCACACTTATCTTGAGGCTTTTAGTAGTTTCCATTTACTTGTCTATGAACTGTATAGGCAACCAAGTAGTCCTTTACCGCAGACGCGGCTATTCGAATAGATCATGTTAACCCTGCAGGGGTGTACTTCTTCATACACGCTCTCACCACTTACCGTCGTTTACACGACATGTACTCGGCAACCTTCAAGCAGAAGCCCAACGTGGGTGTCGGCCACGACCTACCTAATCACCTAAGTCTCCAGTCCAGGTTTATCGCCTATCCAGGTTCCATCCGCAGGGAGTCCGGCCGAGGTTTCCCATACGGCCCCGAATGATGTGAACAGGGTTCCTGAGATACCTAACGGGTATTCGGTACACCCGGCCACGTACCTACCGCATCACAGCCCACCCCTACGGTCAGCGCTGTCCACGGCCTCCAGTAGGCTACAAACACCAGAAACTGCTTGCAACTCCTGGACGGAGAACTAGGGTGAATAAGAAGCCGAGAGGGTCCATTGGTTTCGGGCCCAATGCATGGTAGTAGCTGATTCTTAAATCACACATACAGATCTCAGTGCTTAAGGTCGGCTTCAATGAAACAACCCACCATGTACTCCTACATGGCCTCTCATCGATACCTTTACCAAATCGTGTTCACCACACCACTCTCATTACCGACATAATCATTTCACTCTAGCCCATCACCCAGATGAACCAGACCTGACACGACTCTAAGCATAGCAGGCATAGCAAGGTAGGAACAACACATACATATGGCTCAATCAACTCCTACACATGCTAGTGGGTTTCATCTAGTTACTGTGGCAATGACAGGTCATGCAGAGGAAATGGGTTCAACTACCATAGCACACAGCAGTTTGAAACGCGTTGTCTTAATGCAGTAAAAGAGAGCGGGAGCGAGAACATGGGATTGTAACGATATGATCAAATGGTTGGTTGCTTGCCTGATGGTTCGATGCACTGATACGGTTCTTCGTTAGGGTAATCACGGTACTCCTCGGAGGCAGAACCTGTCGCAAAGGACACCGATACACAACCATCACCAAACAATGTGCAACAATATGATGCATGCATGAAACATGGCAATATGAGTGTGTTGGGCTAATGCAACTAAAACCAGAAGGGTTTGAACCAATTTGAATCAAAGATTCAAATTTCAAACTCAAACATGGCCTTTTAAAGTGCTTTTCCTTGTTCTGCTTTAAACATCAATTTAACTTGTTTGATCATGCATGAAAATAGTACAGATGGATAGATTGGATTTTTCTGATCATTTTACATATATAACTTGTCTGATTTGGAGTTACAGAATAAAAGTTATGAATTTTTGAAATTTAAATAATATTCTGGAATTTCCTGATTTAAATTAAATCCAGAAATATATATATTGCGCCAGCATGACGTCAGCATGACGTCAGTGGTCAACTGCGGCTGGCTGGGGTCAAACCTGACGTGTGGGGTCCACACGTCAGTGACAGGGGGGTTTAACAGGGTTAATTTAATCCTAATTAGGAATTAGTGGCGTTGGGGCCCACTGGTCAGTGTCAGGGGGGTAGTTAGTTTAACTAATTCGGTTAGTGCTAATCCTAATTAGCTAACAGGGCTGGGCCCACCTGTCATGGACACAGGGGGGGGTCCTGCCGTGGTCAAGGTGGGTCAAACCCACCGGCGACATGACGCCGGCGAGGCCCGAGACGGCGGCGCGATATGGAAACACGCTACAGGGCACGGACGAGGCCGTGCTTGGGCTTGTTGGAGAGCCCTTGCTCCCGCGCGTTGAACGGTGGTGGTGGCCGTGCCTGAGGTGGCCGGTACCGACGACGGCGAGCTCGTGAGCGGCGGCCGGAGTTCGGGTGCGGTCGGGATCGGCGCTGCTGCTCGCATGCGAGGGAGCTGAGGCGCTGGAGGGGCTCTACGGGTCGCGGCAAGCACAACGGGTGCACGCCCATGACCAAATGGTCACCGGGGCTTCGCCGGTGACGAGCCCGTGCGGCGGAGCGTCTCGGCTCCGGTAGAGGGGCGGCTAGAGCTCGAAATCGAACATGGGGTTAGGGGGAAACGAAGCAGGGGCTCACGGGGAGGGTCAGTGAGCTCGGGGAAGCACGAACGGCGGCGAATCGACGGCGACCATCGGCGGCGGTCGAGGACGAAGACGATGGCGTGGAGGCGATGCAGAGCTTCCCGGGGGGCTTGGCTTGGTGGGGAGGAAGAGGGGGTCGCGGCGGAGCTGGGGAGCATGTCGGGGAGGCCAGGGGAGGCCGGTGGCGGCTGCTATGGCGAACGGCGGCGATGGGTGCGTTCGGACACGGGAGAGAGAGAGCGAGGGAGAGGAGAGGAAGAACCGGGGGAGAGTGAGAGAGAGCAGGGGAGGGCGTGGCGTCGTTCCAGGACATCCAGACGAGGAGGGGAGGGGCAGGCAGGCAGGCGAGCTGGTGGCGTGGCGCGGTGGCGCGCGCGCGCGCCGGGCACACTCCCCTCCCTCTGTCGAGGACGAAGACGACAGAGGAGGGAGACGGGCTGGGCCGCCTGCTGGCTGGGCCGGCCAGCTGGCTGGGCTACACAGGGAGGAGCCCAGGTAAGCTTCTCCCTTTTATTTATTTCTGTTTTCTAATTTCTGACATTTGTTTTGATTTAAATAAAATATTAAATCATTTATTTACCTTATGCCAATTTTTGCAGGAGCTAGATATATTATTCCAGAGCTCCCCAACAGGTGGCATAATTTTTGGACATATATTAATATATAACTAATATATTTCCAATGCAAATATTTATGCATTAATTCCAAATGCCCAAAATAAATACCTATGAGCTCTTAAAAATATTGGTTTGATTTTTATCTCTGTCCAATATTTTCAGAGAGCAACCTTAGCATTTTCTTGGACCCTTTTGGAGAAATTTTTATTTGGGTCATTTTCAAAAATGATTCTGAGGGTTTCACAAATCCCCATTTCAAAATTAAATGGAATTTTAAACATGATGCACACACTCTGATGCATGACTAGCTAGGGTGTGACACCTTGAGAGGCAGTGTTTTGTTGTTCTGCCGAGAGCTTTTGAATCCGGCGTTGACTGCCATGCTCTTTGGGCCATTTCCCTTAGTCCGGCGCTGGTCCTTTCGGCGTCGTGGTTTCCCATTTCCATCCCTAACCTCGGATGTACTTGGGTCGCTGGTGCTGCATCTTGCCAGCCAGCTATGCTCTCCCGCGCAAAAGCGGGTCATGAGGCTTGTTAGTGTGGCCATTGTCCTTGGCTTTTCCTGGCTGAGGTGTCTGGCGAGCCATTCGTCCCAGACGTTATGTTTGAAGGCTACTAAGGCTTCAGCGTCCGGACAGTCGACTATCTGGTTCTTTTTGGTGAGGAACCTGTTCCAGAACTTGCGGGCTGACTCTCCGGACTGTTGAGTTATGTGACTTAAATCCTGCATCTGGAGGGCGGACATAAGTCCCCTGAAAATTTGCCCGAAACGCGTCCTCGAGCTCTTCCCAACTTCCAATGGTATTTTCTAGGAGGCTTTTGAGCCAATGCCGAGCTGGCCCTTTGAGCTTGAGGGGTAAGTATTTTATGGCGTGGAGGTCAACTCCTCTAGCCATATGTATGTGCAGGATGTAATCCTCAATCCAGACTCCAGGGTCTGTTGTTCCGTCGTATGCCTCTATGTTTACGGGTTTGAATCCCGCTGGAAATTCATGATCCAGCACCTCATTGGTGAAACATAAGGGGTGTGCGGCGCCCCTGTATTTGGGTGTGCCGTGATGTTCGAATACTTGACGTGTTGTATTGCTTTCTGGGGCTTGCTTTCTTGGCCCGTAGATGGACCTGACCGGGCCATCCTTTTTGTGAGGATCCTTATGTGGATCGCGTGCCGGCTTATGTGCGGCGTCGCTTGTCGCTCTTTGTTTGTCATGTGGTCGTCTATCCGACCGGACGACCTCTTTGTTCTTTGATTGTGGGGGCTCTACGGCCTCCTCGTCAAATTCGGGCAGTAGTTTGCGCTTCGGGTAGCTTTTTGCTTGGCGACTATCGCCGTATTTGTCTGCGGTCTTGAGTACTTTGCTCCATCTCATTCTGAGTACATCCTCCGCTGTTTTGAGCTTCTGCTTCTGCTTCTTCAGACTTCGTGCAGTGGCGACGAGCCTTTTGTGGAGGTTCTTCTGCTCCAATGATGTGTCCGGCGTGAGATCGTTCGGACTATTGTTTTCACCGGGGATGGATTGCTTATCCAACTTATCCTGTTCGGATGGTTGCTCGGGGGTGTGTTCGTCATCCATCGGTTCGCCCTGCTCTATGGCTGGGTCCGTATGGGTGCTGCTGTTGTCGGGGCGGGACTTTGGGCGGCGCTTGCGTCGCTGTTTTGGCTATTTTTTGAGGGAGTTATCCTTTGCAGCATCCCGTTGTTCCTCGTTATTGCTTCCTTTAGGTGTGCCCACCATATAAACATCGTGAGCTGAGGTGGCCTTCCACTGCCCTATAGGCGCTGGGTCTTGGTCGTCTCTGGCATCGTCGTCCATACCGTCGATATCTTCGGAGTCGAAGTCTAGCATGTCGGTTAAGTCATCGACGGTGGCTACGAAATGGGTGGTGGGTGGGCTTTGAATTTCTTCATCGTCCGCATCCCAACCGTTCTGACCATAATCTGGCCAGGGCTCTTCTGATAAAGAGAGACACTTTAGTGAATTCCGAATGTCGCCAAAAGGTGAGTGCTGAAAGATGTCCGCAGCGGTGAACTCCATGATCGACGCCCAATCGGATTCGATTGGCGGGGGCGAGGAAGGTTCGGGGTCCGGAGAGGAGTCCGGCACCTTGGAGTCACGAGCTTCGCAAGGGATAGGGTCAGTGTTCGGCTCCTTTGCCGTAGGGGTAGTAGCCCCCGAGGTGGTGTGCAGCCACCCATCCCCGATTGGTGGCGTCGGCTCCAAGCTAAGGGTCGGAGCGGACTCTTGTGCAGCCTCCAGGGCACTGTCCGGCAGCAAAGCTAAATCATGCCCATCGTGAAAGTGCGGCGCGCTCGGCTGTGGCTCGAATCTGTCGAAGATCAAGTCTCCGCAGATATCGGCCGTATAGTTCATACTTCCAAATCTGACCTGATGGCCAGGGGCGTAGCTTTCGATCTGCTCCAGATGGCCAGGTGAATGGGCCCGCAGTGCGAAGCCGCCGAATACTAAGATCTGTCCGGGGAGAAAAGTCTCACCCTGGACCGCGTTGTTGTTGATGATCGAAGGAGCCATCGGGCCTATAGGTGACGACACAGAGGAACTCTCAATGAAAGCACCAATGTCGGTGTCAAAACCGGCGGATCTCGGGTAGGGGGTCCCGAACTGTGCGTCTAGGCGGATGGTAACAGGAGACAAGGGACACGATGTTTTTACCCAGGTTCGGGCTCTCTCGATGGAGGTAAAACCCTACTCCTGCTTGATTAATATTGATGATATGGGAAGTACAAGAGTAGATCTACCATGAGATCAAGGAGGCTAAACCCTAGAAGCTAGCCTATGGTATGATTGTTGTTCGTCCTACGGACTAAAACCCTCCGGTTTATATAGACACCGGAGAGGGCTAGGGTTACACAGAGTTGGTTACAATGGTAGGAGATCTACATATCCGTATCGCCAAGCTTGCCTTCCACGCCAAGGAAAGTCCCATCTGGACACGGGACGAAGTCTTCAATCTTGTATCTTCATAGTCTTGGAGTCCGGCCAATGATGATAGTTCGGCTATCCGGACACCCCCTAGTCCAGGACTCCCTCAGGCCTTGTATTCGGCCGCGTTGTTGGAGTCCGTGTACATTATCTGTAGTACGTATTGGACTGTGTCTCCGGTTGGGGACGTCAGGACGACACTGCCCCCCAGGCCGGCCAGCATTTTGGAGCCGTCGAAGTGCATGATCCAATTGGAATATGCGCCGAAATCTTTAGGGAGTTCGGCCTCAGTCCATTCAACGATGAAGTCAGCCAAAACTCGCGACTTGATAGCTCACCATGGCTTATAGGTTATGTCGAATGGGAGGAGCTCGATGGCCCATTTTGCAATCCGGCCAGTCACGTCGCGGTTGTTTATGATGTCATTAAGGGGTACTTCGGAGGCTACCGTTATCGAACACTCTTGAAAGTAGTGTCGCAGCTTCCGGGATGCCATGAACACCGCGTATGCTATCTTTTGATAATGTGGGTACCGGGACTTGCATGGAGTTAAGATACTGGACACGTAGTAAACTGGCTTTTGAAGAGGGAACTTGTGTTCATCCGTTTCTCGTTCGACGACGAGCACCGCGCTTACAACTTGGTGTGTTGCCGCGATATATAACAACATCGGTCCGCCCACATTGGGCGCGGCCAGGACCTAATTTGTTGCCAGTATGGCTTTTATTTCTTCAAGTCCGGCCGTGGCGGCATCCGTCCACTCAAAGTGTTCGGTGCGCTGGAGGAGGCGATAAAGGGGTAATGCCTTTTCTCCTAAGCGGGAGATAAAGCGGCTTAGAGCCGCCACGCATCCAGTCAATTTTTGTATTTGCTTGAGGTCTTTTGGGATATCCAATTGTGACAGAGCTCGGATCTTGGTTGGGTTTGCTTCTATTCCTCTACCGGATACAATGAAGCCCAAGAGCTTTCCGGCTGGTACGCCGAAAACGAATTTTTCCGGGTTGAGCTTAATGTCGTATGTTCGGAGATTGTTGAATGTGAGTCTCAAGTCGTCTACTAGAGTTTCGACATGCTTGGATTTGACAACCAAATCATCTACGTATGCCTCCACTGTTGTGCCTATCTGGTTTGCCAGACATGTCTGAATCATGCGCTGATATGTTGCGCTGGCGTTTTTTAGCCCGAAGGGCATTGTGTTGAAGCAGAATGGTCCGTATGGAGTGATGAATGCCGTTGCGGCTTGGTCTGGCTCCGCCATCTTGATTTTGTGGTAGCCGGAGTATGCATCGAGGAAGCACAATGAATCCTGCCCTGCGGTAGCGTCGATGATTTGATCGATGCGGGGGAGGGGGAATGGATCCTTTGGGCAAGCCTTGTTAAGGTCTTTAAAGTCGACACATAGGCGCCAGGATTTATCCTTCTTTGGTACCATCACCAGGTTTGCTAGCCAGTCCGGATTTTTTATATCTCAGATGAATCCGGCTTCCAATAGTTTGGCTAGCTCCTCTCCCATTGCTTGTCTCTTGGGTTCGGAAAATCGCCGAAGAGCCTGCTTGACTGGCTTGAATCCTTTTAGGATATTTAGGCTGTGCTCGGCCAGCCGTCGTGGGATTCCTGGCATGTCTGAAGGGTGCCAGGCAAAAATGTCCCAATTTTCCCGTAGGAATTCTCGTAGTGCAGCATCTACGTCAGGGTTTAATTGTGCCCCAATGGAGGCCGTCTTTGTAGGGTCCATTGGATGGACTTGGAATTTGACTATTTCGTCCGCTGGCTTAAAATAGGTGGACTTGGATCTTTTATCAAGTATCACATCGTCCCTGTTCACCGTGGAGCGCAGCGCTGTGAGTTCCTCGGCCGCTAGGGCTTCGGATAGTGCCTCTAGGGCTAGTGCAGCTGTCTTATTTTCGGCACGGAGTTCTACGTCCGGATCACTGGCAAGGGTGATGATTCCATTGGGCCCGGGCATTTTGAGCTTCATGTACCCATAATGGGGTATAGCTTGAAAAATTGTGAATGCCTCTCGCCCTAATAAAGCGTGATATCCGCTGCTGAGCGGGGCCACATGGAACGTGACCTCCTCGGACCTGTAGTTGTCCGGCGAGCCGAACACCACATCCAGTGTGATTTTTCCTGTGCAGCATGCTTCCCGACTAAGGATTATTCCTCTAAAGGTTGTGCTGCTTCGCTCAATGCGGCTCCAGTCTATTTCCATTTTTCGAAGGGTTTCCTCGTAGATGAGGTTTAATCCGCTGCCGCTGTCCATGAGTACCTTAGTAAGGCGAAAACCGTCCACTATTGGACTGAGGACCAATGCGGCTGGTGCTCGGGCTGTTTGGAATTTAGGTTCGTCACTGGCGTTAAAGGTAATAGCCATGTCACTCCATGGATTTATTGTTTCTACTTGGTAGACTTCGGCAAGGCTGCGGAGTGTTCGTTTCCGCATATTATTTGATGCGAAAGTCTCGAAGACTGTTAATACCGTACTGGTATTGCTGGGCTGGTTCTCTGGAGCTAGAAGCTCTTCACCACTTTTGGCCACCTGCCGTAGTATCCAACATGCTCGAAGGCTATGAGTTGGAGTGGCGCCCTTTGTACTATGAATTTTGCAAGGTCCGCTGAGCCATCCCTCCAGTACGGTTCCGTGCCCTTTAGGGGGTTTTTGCTTTTTGGTTTTTAACCCAGGTGCCTGACGATGATGCACCCTTTTTTCGGACTAGGGTTGTATTCAGAGCCGGATCGTCCCAAAATTTGGTTCCGCTTTTCCAGGCGCTCTCCATCGCACAGTACTTTCGTACTATGGACACCAAGTCGGCAAAGCGTGTAATTTCACGATGACTTATGGCGTTTATGATTCCCTTGTCTGTGCAATTATTGCAGAAAATTGAAATTGAGTTTTCCTCACGGCAGTCCTTTATCCTATCCATGACCAGGAGAAATCTAGCCCAGTAATGGTGTACTGTTTCAGCAGGCTCTTGCCGGATTCGGGATAAATCGCTTATGTTTGGGTGGGCGGGTGGAATTAAATTCAGAACCCCGTCCAATCTAAGGCTTATGGGCCGAAAAGTTTCCATACCTGGAAGCTTGGGTTTTTGGGTATTGTCCAATGAATCCCGCCCGCTGCTTGACTTTAGGTTCAGGACTTGATCGAAGTCCGTCCCTCCGAGGGAATCCGGCATGGAGGGGTCAGGAATCCGGACATAACTAGTCCTTAATATAGAAGAAGAATCGCCATACTGTTCCTCCACCACAACGACGTGGTGGGTAGCCTGGGGAGAGTTGATCTCTCTCAGATCGGTTTTAGGCCCGATCTGATCGTAGTCTGTAGCGACTCCCAGGGCGGCGATGCGATCCAAGAGCTTGTTTAAGGAGGATAGCTCCATTGGATCTAGCTGCTCGGCGAGTTCCGAGTTGACGTGAAGATTGCTTTTGATGGCCCGAGAAGTCATTGTCGGTGCGGCGGCCGAACAGGCGGTCATGAGAAAACCTCCTAGCCGGAGAGTTTGGCCGATGGCCAAAGCTCCTTCAGCTACGGTGCCATCTTTAAAGACGGGACAAGGCATCCTTCCTGATGGCGACGGCATAGAGGAACTCTCAATGAAAGCACCAATGTCGGTGTCAAAACTGGCAGATCTCGGGTAGGGGGTCCCGAACTGTGCGTCTAGGCGGATGGTAACAGGAGACAAGGGACACGATGTTTTTACCCAGGTTCGGGCCCTCTCGGTGGAGGTAAAACCCTACTCCTGCTTGATTAATATTGATGATATGGGTAGTACAAGAGTAGATCTACCATGAGATCAAGGAGGCTAAACCCTAGAAGCTAGCCTATGGTATGATTGTTGTTCGTCCTACGGACTAAAACCCTCCGGTTTATATAGACACCGGAGACGGCTATGGTTACATAGAGTCAGTTACAATGGTAGGAGATCTACATATCCGTATCGCCAAGCTTGCCTTCCACGCCAAGGAAAGTCCCATCCGGACACGGGACGGATTCTTCAATCTTGTATCTGCATAGTCTTGGAGTCCGCCCGACAGTGATAGTTCGGCTATCCGGACACCCCCTAGTCCAGGACTCCCTCACTTGATATCTTTTATAATGGACTAACTGATGCTTCCAAGGACCACTTGGATAGTTGTGCTGGTTGTGTTTTCAGGGAAAGAACAGTCGACCAAGCTGAATTACTATTCGATAATATGTTGACTAATGAAAATAATTGGACTCTTCCTGAGCCAATTCCTGAGCCAATTGAGCCAACTCCTGAGCCTATTCCTAAACCAACTCCGAAGAAGATGGGTGTTCTATTTCTCAGTCCCGAAGAGATGCAAGAGGCAAAGAAATCAATGAAAGAAAAATGTATTAAAGCTGAAGATGTTAAGAATTTACCTCCTATCGAAGAAATACATGGTCTTAATATACCGCCTGTTGAAGAAACACATTGTCTTGATAACCCGACACAGGTATTAAAGGTAAATTCTCTCTATAGATATGATAAAGTTGAAATCCCGTCTACTAAATTTCATAGCCAATGCTTAGATGAATTTGATGACTTTATGGCTAGACAAGAAAGTTTTAGTGCTTATGTTGGTAGAGAGTTAAACAGTAATGCTTTTATGATTGGACGCTTGAGTGATTATATGGCTAGACTTAAAGGTGAACTTAAACTCATTAGCAAATATGATTCTATGGTTACCACTCAAGTGGAGCAAGTACTTAAAGCTCAAAGTGATTTGCTCGATGAATTGAATAATAAACATGATTTTGCTGTTAGAGTGGCTACTAGAACTGGTAGAATGACTCAGGAACCTTTGTATCCTGAAGGCCACCCTAAGAGAATCGAGCAGGATTCTCAGAGAAATAATGTAGATGCACCTAGTCCTTCTAAAAAGAAGAAAAAGAAAAGTGATAGGACTTTGCATGCTTCTAGTGAACCTGTTGTAGACACACCTGAGAATCCCAATGATGTTTCTATTTCTGATGCTGAAACACAATCAGGTGATGAACATGAACCTAGTGATAATGTTAACGATAATGTTCATGTTGATGCTCAACCTAGCAATAATAATGATGTAGAGATTGAACCTGCTGTTGATCCTGATAACCCACAATCAAAGAATCATTTTTATGATAAAAGAGACTTTGTTGCTAGGAAACACGGTAAAGAAAGTGAACCATGGGTTTAGAAACCCATGCCCTTTCCTCCTAAACCATCCAAGACAAAGGATGATGAGGATTTTGAGCGCTTTGCTGAAATGATTAGACCTATCTTCTTACGTATGCGCTTAACTGATATGCTTAAAGTAAATCCCTATGCCAAATATATGAAGGATATCATTACAAATAAAAGAAAGATACTAGAGGCTGAAATTTCCACCATGCTTGCTAATTCTCTCCATAATAATAAAGCACGGATTGAGTCTCTGGGTTCACCGTCATGATGTTTTTATGAAAAAGTCCTTATGTTTTTTTATAACTAAACCCGTAGTCCTATTTTACTGGATATGGAAATAACGATTGAGTTTACCGTCCCTGGCTTGGGCTGTTTTTATCCATCGCTAGCACTGGGCCACGCAAACGCTAGCTTCGCTTATGGGCCGCGAGTTCCCCGTGGAACGGCTGCTAGCTTCACGTATGGGCTGAGAGAACACAGAACACGAGGAGTAAAAACTTGGGAACTCGAACGCGAGACCTACAGAATATAGAATACATGGCTGATCATCACACCAACAACGTGTTTTGTTCGAAGTCACAGCGTCAGTATTATATACAACTAGGAAACCACCAGTATTCACCTAAAAAAGGAAACCACCACTATTTTTCTAAAGAAAAGAAAATCGCTACTATAAAACAAATTTCATCCCTCGATCTAACCCGTTGTCGTCGAGGCGTGGTCGCTGAGGATCCTGGCGAGGTAGGCTCACGAGAGGTGCCACTGAGGTTGAGCGACGGAGTAGAGGAAGATTTTTCCGCTCACGGCCCCACGGCTCCAGCACATATGCGTGGCTCTCGGCTGCAGGAACAACGAGGTGGTCATCGACCATGCCGAGCCATGATGGGTGCTATTGGAGTATTGGTCATATCTCAGGAACGTCTGTGCCTACTCTCTCTTCTGATCCATGGAGGCGAGATCCGGCAGCAGCATGATGCCATGTGCTTGTACTCCCTCCTTCACTGACAACAGGGGTGCAGCAGCGACTCGATCCTTGATCCTTGCAGCCCCGGTGAGGAGGGGCTGGGGCAGCTGCGGCTTGCGTGCTCTCTATTCCCCTCAACCGCTGGCCCTGCCTCCAGTTTGAAGCCCATGAGTGGCTTCTAACATGCCCTTTGATTGATCAATACAAACTGCAAACAGAGAGATGACCCAGTGACTAATGAAGTCAGATGTTGATCAGATCAGAAGATAGATACGGGGAAGAAAACGAGCTTGGCGGATACAACCTGCTGCAGATGCTCTGGTTGATGGAACTAAAAAGCTAGTGTTGCATCTTACCATGTTGTTTTCTCCATACAGTGATAAAGCTTTTAAACAATCCTTGCATGCATACCTAATCATTTAATGTAATATTTTATTATATAGTTCATCTCTAAGAAGGCCTGTTCTGACTTTCTGATGTCTATATCCAGTATAGAGCACTAACTAAAATCACCAGAAAAAGGATTAGCGGCAGCTAAATTTGCAGCGAAATTGTAGCCTAAATCGGCACGATCTCTCGCGGTCTCCCGCAATCTGGCAAACTGCAGGACGATTTCCTAGCAGCGAATGAGACGCGATCGCGGCCAAATCGCCCGTGATTTGAAAACATAGTATAAGGTAGTTCGGCTTGACATTCAATATTGAGTGGTAATACATATGATTAACATCATACCATCTGGTTTTGTAAGTATTATATCTCAGGGATGCTTAAAGCCGTCACCATCTAGCACTACTTCTCCATGGATGTAATCATTAGTATTATAATTCTTTTGTTTTACAAAATTATCTGTGCAATTTCTTCCCGTCACAAAGTAAGGAGGGCCATCTTTTCCAATCAGCAAGTGAGCTTTTGCCCTTAACCTATAAACATGGAAGATAAATCACTTTCATGTCGCGAGGAATAAAGTTAATAGTCTCCAAAGGTAAATGATGCTGACATCGGATTTGACCCATGGACCATTTGGCAGAGGTATGTCTACTTCTATGAAAAACAGACATCACTCCATTAGTTTCCTGGCGGTGATTAGATTTGTTTTGTTCCCTTCTATAGGCTGTGGTCATTAATCAAGTTCACTGTGTTGTATAAGCATGGAGATTTGGTAGTAAATTTAGCCAGAGTTCATTATTAGGTTTGCAAAAAGAGTATAGATGGTCATGTTCAGTATTTAGTTGTACCTTTTCAAATGACTGACATGAGGTTTAGCAAAAGTAACTTTACGATCTAGATATGGACCTTTCTATAGCGGTTGTCGTGGCTTGTTATGATACTGGAAACATATTTAGATTTCCTAGATTTATTCATTCGCCAGTTGGACGTTTTAGACTCATCCGTTCTGGTGGGTCATGTTTCTATGTAGGCTTACATGTCATTCTTGACTTATCATGACATCTGACATTTGCCCTATAACAAAGTACGGATCTTAAGGAGAATATGTGACTACACGGGTGGAGTGCTTTCTTAAAATAGAGACTTATGTGTGTGTGTGAGAAGGGGCAGCAGGGAGTTATTAGGGGTGTTGTACTTTTTTCCTCTCCCGTTGCAACGCACGGGCATGTTTGCTAGTATACTTTTAAAGGTAGAATACCTAAGAAACTTGGAGATCCAGGAGTACCAAATATACCATGCTCCATTAAAAGAAATTATGTTAAAACTTCTTTATGTGATCTTGGAGCCGGTGTTAGTGTTATGCCTCTCTCTTTATATCGTAGACTTGAATTGAATTAGTTGACACCTACTGAAATATCTTTGCAAATGGCTGATAAATCAACTGCTATACCTGCCGGTATTTGTGAGGATGTGCCTATTGTGGTTGCAAATGTCACTATTTTAACGGACTTTGTTATTCTTGATATTCCTGAGGATGATAGTATGTCGATTATCCTTGGTAGACCCTTTTTGAATACTGCAGGGGCTGTTATTGATTGCAACAGAGGCAATGTCACTTTTTGAGGAAACAACCTCAAGTTGATAGCATCAATTCTATTGGAAAAATTCCAACTATCATTATTGGAGGTTTTGAATTTCCTCTTCCTACTGTCAAGAAAAAATATGATATTCTTTTCATATCCCCATGGAGGTAACCTAGTGCTATTCGAAATTTCTCCGGTTCCATGTTATTCGGAATGAGTTTGTTAAGAAGACTTGATCAACCTTGTTAGAGGATTCCTTTTGATGACCATGAGATGGATGAAACTAGAAGGCACAACCTTCTGTACTCTCTTTTTACTTTCTGTTATTTAGAATAAATAAAGCAAAAATAGTATTCTGTCTGTTTTCTGATTTATCCATGCAATAAAAAAATATCCCGAAAACAAAAGTGCTCCAAATGCCCTGCAAATTTAGTATGATTTTTATGGAATATTTGAGGATTTTAGGCACTGAGAACACAGCAGGGGGCAAGCACCTGGCCATGAGGGTCCAGGGCGCGCCCCTCCCCCTGGGCGCGCCCCCTGCCTCGTGGGCCCACAATGGCCCCCTCCACTTATTCCTGCACTGACACACTCCATCTTCCTCCCCAAAAATCCCCATCCAGCTCAAGCGCGAGTTCTAGCTCATTTTGCTTCGATTTTCGATCTCCTTGCTCAAAGCTCCATTCACAAAACTGCTTTGGGAGATTGTTGCTTGGTATGTGACTCCTCCATTGGTCCAATTAGCTTTTGTTCTAGTGCTTTATTCATTGCAAAATTTTGCTGCATGGGTGACCCTGTTCTTGAGCTTGCATGTTAAATTTATGATGTCCCAAGTAATTCTAATGCATGATATATGCTCTAGGCACTTGTTGGGAGTAGTTGCTATCAATCTTGTTTAGTTTGATTCACTTTTATTTTGAAGTTACTAAGAATTTCAGAAATTTTCAGAAATGATGAGGAGACTTTTGAGGGGCTCTTCTAGCCAAAGCTCCAAGGATAAACAAGTTAAGGAGAAAGAAAAGGCCAAGTATAATCTTCCTCACGTAGCGGAAGTACGGCCGTGTGAATGGCCTTGTGATAATTTCTTGAGAGCAGCTGGGATTTATGAAGACTTTTATTCTTTGGCTGAAAATGCAGGCCTCACCGACTTTCTCCACGACCGGATTGATCAGTATCTCTTACTTACCAATACTTTCGTGCAAAACTTTTACTATTATCCTAAGAATTCACCTCCTTCAGTATCTTTTCATTTATATGATGAGGCTAAGGAAATGTCATTACCTAATTTTTGCGCGGCTTGTAGAATACCCTTTGAGGGCAGCTTAGACGAACCACATTGTAAGGATGTGGAAGGTTTTATTGATACTATTACTGTATGGGAATCGAGGAAGGGTTCCGATGCGATAATCACTAGCATACATTTTCCTGTCTTACGCTACTTTGACATATCTTCTAGTCGCTGCTCAATTGGTCGTGGAAATAGTGGATACTTTAGTGTTCCTGATATCATTATTCTGCTCCATGCCTTGTTCAGTGATAACACTTTTAGTATGGGTGCCGTTATTGCTAAACGGTCAAGCCTAAACCATACAAAGGGCCCCATCTTTGGAGGTATCTATGCTGCACGTCTTGGTAAACATTTCGAGATACCTATTAGGAATGATGAGAAAGAAGAGACACGTCTGCCTCTTACCTTCTTAGATTACAGGAGCATGGTAGCGCATGAGTTTATTGTTGATAATGAGGATAAGATGCTTCTGTATAACCTGAGATTTAATAAGAAACACAATGAGATTATTACGCTGCCTGCGCCTTCTTTGTTTGATTTAACTGCAGGCCATTACCTTGTTTTGCCGAAGGCCATGTATGCACACCGAGGCCAGACATCAGCTCCAGAGCCTGAGCCGGAACCACCACTGGACCCCTATCGTCCATCCTGTTATCGGTGGGATCCGGAGGAGATCGCCAGCCAGTGGTATCCAGATGACACTCCTCAGTACACTGGGGAGAGTATCTGCGATTATTGGGCATAGACCAACTTAGGCCAAAAGCCTAAGCTTGGGGGAGTACGTATTTCTCACCGACTTTACATTCATGTTTACACACTATTCTAGTTGTCGGTGCTCATACTCTTTCGTTGCATTATCCATGCTAGTTTAATTTATTCTTCTATCTTTATACTTGTATGTTTGATAAACCTTAAGAAAAACCAAAAAATATTAGTTAGTTTAATTTCCATGCTTGTAGTAGTAATTAAAATGAAAACCCAAAAGATTTCTCGTTCTTCTTTTTTTGCTTGTTGGGAGCTTTCCTGTGTAAATAGTTTTATTTCTTTTCTTTCCTTTAGGGGTCAAGAGTAGAAGACCATAATGAAAATGTTTAGTGGCTCTCATATGCATGATTGTTGAGTTAACTTAGAGCCCATATTACTTTGTCTTCTCCTTTGAATTGAATGCTTGCAGATTCCAGCTTAGTCCAATGCACGTGCACTATTATTATTATACACACCATTCGGTCGTGCAAGTGAAATGCAATAATGACGATATATGATGGACTGATTGAGATGAGAGAAGCTGGTATGAACTCGACCTCTCTTATTTTTGTAAATATGATGAGTTCATCGTTCCTCATTCAGCTTATTATGATAAACATGTTTGCAATGACAATTAGAGATTATAGTTGCTTATGCCATGCTTAATTAGCTAGGAGCTTATAATGGTTTACCTTGCGTGCCAACATGCTATTAAAATGGTTGTGATATGGTATGACAGGGTGTTATCCTCCTTTGAATGAATTGAGTGACTTGACTTGGCACATGTTCACGCATGTAGTGGGAACAAATCAACATAGCCTTCACGATATTTATGTTCATGGTGGATTATATCCTACTCATGCTTGCACTCGGTATTGAGTAATTTTAATGCATGTTCATGACTGTTGTCGCTCTCTCAGTTGGTCGCTTCCCAGTCTTTTGCTAGCCTTCACCTGTACTAAGCGGGAATACTGCTTGTGCATCCAAACTCCATAAACCCCAAAGTTATTCCATATGAGTCCACCATACCTTCCTATATGCGGTATATACCTGCCGTTCCAAGTAAATTTGTATGTGCCGAACTCCAAACCTTCAAATGAAATTCAGTTTTGTATGCTCGAGTAGCTCATGTTTCAACTAGGGTTGTCTGTATCTTCCATGCTAGGTGGGTTATTCTCAAGGGGAGTGGACTCCGCTCCTCATTCACGAGAAAATGGCTGGTAGCTGGGATGCCCAGTCCCATGATCAAAAAGATCAAAGCAAATCAAAATAATTAAACAAAGCTCCCGCAGGGCTGTTGCTAGTTGGAGGCACTCGTTGTTTCGAGCAAGCCATGGATTGATGCTTGTTGGTGGTGGGGGAGTATAAACTTTACCATTCTGTTTGGGAACCGCCTATAATGTGTGTAGCATGGAAGATATCGAGATTTTATAGTTGTTACGCTACTAGGAAAAGGGCTATAGATAGGACTGATTCTAATGGCGCGCCAGGTAAGTAGTGTGCCACTACTATATACTAATGGCGAACCAGTGGCTCGTGCCCCATTAGAGTGGAAGACACTAATGGCGCACCGTGCTCATGGTGCGCCACAACTATTGATTTTTTTCCCATTTTTCCATACAAACTAATGGCGCAGGGAGGGAAAAGTGCGCCATTACTAGTTAGAACTAGTAATGGCGCACGACTAAGACAGTGCGCCATTAGTATATAATTTTTTTTTACTTTTTTGCAAACCTACTAATGGCGCACTATGCCAAAGCCTAGTCGTGTTTATACCGGAAGCCAAATCCAAGACCGTGGGTGCAAACGTCACAGCGAAAAATGAGCCATGGGTACTGGCTTCCCAAGTGGACCAATGTTTCTTCATTACCGACCCGCCAAAGCCCAGTCGTGTTGTCGTGAGGAGAGGCAAAAGGAAGATCATCGGAATGGGTGGAGTAGCCAATGAGCAAGACTTCGACAAGTACGGCGACCCGAAGATCGAACATGACGACGACGATGAAGTAGCAGCACACACCACAAGAAGAAGCAGGACCACCCTACCTAAAGGACGTCCGTTCCACAGAAGAACTCCATTTGCGAAAAAGAAGGGCAAGAAGATTGTGAACAGATAGCTAGCTAAGATCGATCGTATTTAAATTGTCGTCTTCATTTCTCGATTGTATTTCATGGGCACTTTTTGATATCATGAATATTTTTAAATTTCATGGGCACTTTTTGAATTCATGAGGACACTTGATCTCGATCCCCCTCCATCTCGATCTCGATCCCTGCACCCTCCCCCGCTCCACCGCCGCCGCTGATGATATTTTCAAGTAAGAAATTCGAACATATTTTAAAAAAAATAATTACTATTTTTATAAAAAAATATTACTGTTATGATTTAAACAAGTTTGAACATATTTAAACACAAATAAATATAAAAAATAGCATTTAAAATGCATAAAAAATATTGGGGAGCCTGGGAATCAAACCCAGGACCTCCTGGTGTGTGTGCTACGTGCTGACCAGTCGGGCTAGTGGGTGGGTTCTGTTGTACATACGGTTAGGTTGTAGATATGGTTAGTGGGCTAGATTAAAACAAAATTCTAATGGCGCACCGCGGGGTAGTGCGCCATTAGAATAGTCATACTTATGGCGCACGACTGGAAGGTGCGCCATTAGAACCCTCCCCCTAGATATACTCTCTCCCTCTCGCCAGATCCCCTTCGACACTCTCTCCCTCGCCACCAGATGCACCCGCGCGCTGCCCCGACCCACGCCGCCGCCGCCCCCGCGCCTCCGTCTCCGTCGCCGCCCCCAGTCAGCCCCTGCCCTGCCCCCTATCGTCGTCCGCTCCCAATCCACCCCCTCCCTCGCCTTCCCAGCCCTCGAGCTCCACCGTGCGAGGCGACGGGCAAGGCGGCGGGTAGAATCTGCTTCAACACCGGGCCGGCGAGCCGCGGAACCAGGGCGCAACGGTGCTCGACCCCTCCACCCCCCCTCCACCTCTTCTTCCTCGGGTCGCCGCTGTCTTCCTCAACTTCGGCCACCTCTGTTGCTACTAAGCTGTCGCAGGGCCTCCTTGCGCCTCCCCGGTGAGCTCCGCCTCCTCTCCCATCTTCCTTCTCGCGTGCCAAGAAATGCATAGCAAATATTTGCTTCACTTAGTCATTGATGGTCATTCAGTATGAAATTACAACCTGCAAGTATTGGTTGGAATGTGTAACTACAATTTACAGGGGAAATGTTTCCCGTTTGATAGCTCTGCATTTTTTAAGTATTTTGTGAATACTACAGTTTTTCTAAATACTATGGTTTTAATTACTTTGAGCTGTTTGGTCTCCACAAAAAACTGTAATATTAATACTACAGTATTCCTCAAAATGCAGTATTTTCTTTGTCTAATAAAAAGAACCCAGGACCTCTTTTTTAAAAACAGATCAGGCGAACAAACGAACACGTTTCCTCGTCCTTGTTCGTTCCTAGGCCATCGCCGCTCGCTCGTTGCTGGAGATCGTCTCTCCCTCAGGTTGTCGTGGATAGATAAAGAGACGACCAAGGAAAAATGGCTAGTACGCTTAATCATCTGTTCCCTTCTCAAGAGGCTTGTGGCATGAAGCTGGCAGGCCTTGCTTTCTGAGGAAGAAACCTCCTGCGGCCTCATGAAGATTGCATCAACGAGCCTCCTACTTCACTTCGTGTGTCTGCTATGGTGCCGGCCAGCTAACGGCACTACACGGTTTTTCTCATATTTGTAAGCTGCAGCTTTGGGCATGGTCGTTGACAGTTTGGCTATGGACTTTGTGCATATGGGTGGCCTTTTGCATGGCCATTGGGTTTGGGTAACAGGGAAAGCAAGTAGAAGACGACAAGCTAGTTATTAGGTGCGTCAATATATACAACACTACCAAACAGCTCCAAAGTATTCCCAATACTTCAAAATAATGTGGTATGTCAAAACTGTGGTATCTTACACCTACATGCTAAAATGTTGTAGTTTTCAATACTTTGGTTTTTTGAATACTTTACTATCAAACACAGCCTAACTTATGTGGTTGGAAAGATCATGTGTCGTTAGAAACTAGGAAGCTAAAAACATTGCGATCCTCACCATAAGGATGATTATATCTTCCATGCCTGAATAGCTCTGCCTAAATAATAAATAGATAAAGGTAAAACTAAACCACGCTCAGCGATGAGTGATGTCAACTGACAACCAAAGCAAACTTGTTCATCATTACAAAAGCAAACTTGTTCAACATAACAAAAGCAAACTTGTTCAACATAACAAAAGCAAACTTGTTCAACCACATAACTACAAACTGAGACACAGTAGTAGGGGTCATCCCAATGATCCTCCGCCTCTTGCCAGAGCTCCAAACCTTCTTTGGTGATTTCGATTTTCTTCCATGCCTCGTAGGTGACGTACGCATCTTTCGCGGCGTACTCGATGAGGTTGTTTGGCAGTGGGCTGTCCCCTCATAGTAGGTGGTGCGATTTCCTGTCGATCTTCTGCTTCATTTCCTTGTAGGATGGGTGGATGAGGCTGCCTGCAAACTCAGCCAAAGACTGCCACTTCTTTCCATTGTTTGGAACACTCCATTTGCGCTGCAAGTCGACGTAATTGTCGGGGTTGATCTCTAAACCAGACAACTTCAGCTTCTCCTTGTCGCCTCCAATGCAGAAGCCAACAAAGGTGTACAGCTTCTTCTCCTGCAGGAGCGGGCAGAGTTCCTTGGGCCTGCATCAAATTAATCTAGTGCATCAAATTCATCTACTTCAAAAACTTCAGAAACTACAGAATTAAAATGGGTTCAGTTGAAGCAAAATTCAGTTAAAATAGCATCTTCTGTTCTGACCAAAATTCAGTTAAAACAGTATGATCACAACAACTACTAAATGATCACAACAACTACAAGACAACATTCTGTATGATCAAAACATCAAGCATAACATCTCAATGATGTATTTTTTTGCAATCTTTTGCATTACAAGATGACATTCATAACAGCTACTAAATGATCACAAAAACTTCTAGACAACATTCTGTATGGTCACCAAAAAACTACTAATTAAACAGAAACTTCATAACTTCAGAACTAGTATTGCATCTACTTCAGAACTTCATAACTATTGCATCTACTTCAGAAACTACTAATTAGACAAAAACATCAGAACTAGATGTTTTTACCATTTGGTTGCCGCGGTGATGTGGTATACCAGGACGAGATCCTCCACGCATAACTGCATAACTGCAGCAATTTGCGGAGGTTTGTCTTCCCTGGTATACTCGACATCAACACCGATATTCCGACGAAGCATGCCACCGAGCCTCCTCCTCATCTTGCGGATCATCTTGTCGGCTTCGTCTGGATTGCCGGTGCATACGACATCCAGCGGCTCCTTCAGGTGGATATCAACCTTGAGTGGCACGGTGTAGTCCCGCTTCTGCCCGGGGACAGGAACGTCGTCGTCGACCACCAGCGGCTCCTTGCCAGACGCCTCACCACAGTGATGCTTGGCAGACGGAGGGGAGTTGCTCCATGATGCCTCCGCCATTCTCTTGGCAGACGGAGGGGAGTTGCTCCACGAGTCCTCCGCCATTGGCCTCCTGGCCAGCGATGGTGGAGGCAAAGGGGAGTTGCTTGATGCTAGAGGCAGAGGGAGGTAGAGGGAGGAAGATGGAGCGGCAATGGAATGAGGAGGGAGGCAGAGGGAGGAAGATGGAGCGGCAATGGAATAGGAGGGGAGTTACCTGGACGTAGGAAGAAAACCCCCTCTGCGTCGTGGGGAGTTTCCAGTGGAGGGGATACGTGGGGAGTTGCCTCGAAAACTCAAACGTCTTGCCCTTTGGAGGGGAGACGTGGGCCCTCGAAAAATCTGGAGGGGAGACGTGGGCCCTCCTGTTTCTGAAACGTCCAGGAGGGGAGACGTGGTAAAATTCAGTTATATCTGATGAGACTGACAAAGACTGAAAACTACACCTATATCTGACGAAATTGAAGGTGTTCTTCAGCAGCTGATTAAAATTCAGTTAACAACATCAGTAAAATTCAGTATGTATGTATGTATGCATTGTATTTATGCATTGTATTTTTATTTCCTTTGGAAAGTAAACGTCCAGTGTGTATGTATGTATGCATTGTATGTATGCATTGTATTTAACATCAGTAAAATTCAGTTAACAACAACATCACTAAAATTCAGTTAACAACAACACCTATAGCTGATTAAGTATGTATGTATGCATTGTATTTTTATTTCCTTTGGAAAGTAAAGTTTATTTCCTGGCTGGCTGGCATGATGGCTCATGGATCCCTCAGCTGCAGCTACAGTTGGAGCTCAATCTGATCTCATCTGAAATGAATCTATAAATATAGAGTGTAGTTAGTTACAGAGTAGCAGAAATAGTTGCTGGATGCAGTTACTTGCATGGGCCTGGCTGATGAAGAAAAACTTTATATATATTAATACTGATGTTGACTCTATAAATCATACTTATTGGACATGTTTTATGTGTTGATCCATCAATTGATCACATTGAGAAAGACCATCGTGTCTCCGACCATTTTGCAGAGGTCATGTCTCTGACCATCGTGTCGTGATGAATTTGCAGGTACCCCGAGAGGCCCTTGAGTTTGTCGGAATGTTGATTAACTTCCATTCCGGCAAATTCGTGTACTCCATATGTCCTATTTTCAGCAAAGGCCATGCTGAAATTTTCCATGAATTTTAGCATGACTTTGCTAAAAATAGGACATATGGGGTACTTGCGACTAATGCATGGGTCGGGGTATCTTAGTACTTAGTTAAGTAGGATCAACTGCCCCGCCATTCTTGCTGCATTAAACCATAGGTGGCAATAGAGCCAAGTGATTAGGCCCAACTTAGAATTCTCCTTAGCATCGATAAACCCTAGATGATAAACCCAACATAGGTGGCAATAGAGCCAAGTGATTAGTGCCAAGTGATTAGGCCCAACCTAGGGTGCCTCGGCATCGATAAACCCTAAATGATGAAAACTTAACTTGGCTGCCCCGGATGCCTCGGTGTCGATGAGAACCTAAATGATGTACGCTTAGGCTTTTAGGGTGCCTCGGCATCGACAACCCCTAAATGATGAAAGCTTAGGCTTTTAGGGTGCCTCGGTGTCGACAAACCCTAAATGATGAGACCATGATCTTGTTCCTTGACAATAACCAACTTTTTGACCAATCATTTTTCCTATTTAGAGCAAAACATGGCCCGCAATGATGAGGCCGGTGGTTCGGGCGGCAAGAAATTCTGGGAGCTGTCCCAAGAGATGGAGGAACAACCTCACCGCTATGAGGACGCCGCGGAAGACACTGATCCTGATTACACAACCCCTAGTGGCATCGAGGATGACACCACTGATGGTGCCGCCGAGGATGCCACCACTGATGATGGCGGCGCACACACAGATGGCAGCCAATCGAAGAAGCAAAGGAAGGACCAGCGTCCGAATGCGCTCCGCACCGTCTGCGTTGGAGGAACCGGATGAGGACCAGTTTGATCGCGATGATGCTCATCGTGATGACCACAACTCTCTTTTATGTGATGGTAGTTTAGATGATCGATATCGACTTGTAATGTGAAGACAAACTCGATACTCGCGGTCTTGAGACTTGTAATGTTTTATCTTTGTTCAGTCTTATGAATTCGGAGACTAATATGATGAATTGTATTCGGAGACTAATCTTCTATTGTATTCGATGAATCTGATGTGGCTGTGTGCTGATGTATATATTTTGTCCAATAATATATTTTGTAACCTGTGCAAAAATCAGAAAAGCAAAAAAAAACCAAATATTCATACTAATGGCGCATCAAGGCAGAGTGCGCCATTAGTTTGCCAAAGGATACTAATGGCGCATCAAGGCAGAGTGTGCCATTAGTGTGACAAAGCACATGGTTACATATGGCCCCACGGGAGGCATACTAATGGCGCATGGAGTTACATACTAGTGGTGCACTGCCAGGTGCGCCATTAGTATACCAGATACTAATGGCGCACCAGTGGTGCACCATTAGTAAAAAATTCTAATGGCGTGCTACTAATGGCGCACCGGTAGTGTGCCATTAGTAGGCAAAACCGGTGCGACATTAGTAGGCCTTTTCCTAGTAGTGTTATGTTGACAGTGAAAGTATACCGCTCAAAATGTTATTCATCTCTATTTCAAAATCGAGCTCTGGCACCTCTACAAATCCCTACATCCCTCTGCGAAGGGCCTATCTTTAAAGGTGCTCTGCATTTATGTTTTGCGGTCTCAAAAAGGGCTAGCGAGATACCATCTTGTTATATCATATTATGATTGTTTTGAGAAAGTGTTGTCATCCAAGATTTATTATTATTGCTCGCTAGTTGATTATGCAATTGATATGAGTAAACATGAGACCTAAGTGTTATTGTGAATATGGTTAGTTCATAATCTTTGCTGAAAACTTGAATGTTGGCTTTACATATTTACAACAACAAGAGCAAACAGAGTTTTAAAAGTTTTTCTTTGTCACTTTCAGTTTATCAACTGAATTTCTTGAGGACAAGCAAAGGTTTAAGCTTGGGGGAGTTGATACGTCTCGAACGTATCTATTTTTCCAAACATATTTGCCCTTGTTTTGGACTCTAACTTGCATGATTTGAATGAAACTAACCCGGACTGACGCTGTTTTCAGCAGAACTGCCATGGTGTTGTTTATTGTGCAGAAAAAAAGTTCTTGGAATGACCTGCAAATCCACAGAGATAACTTTTGGAAAATATAAAAAATACTGGCGAAAGAATCAAGGCCAGGGGGCCCACACCCTGTCCACGAGAGGGGGATTCGTCATCGTCGTCATCATCAACCATCCTCCATCACCAATTTCATGATGCTCACCGCCGTGTGTGAGTAATTCCATCGTAGGCTTGCTGGACGGTGATGGGTTGGATGAGATTTACCATGTAATCAAGCTAGTTTTGTTAGGGTTTGATCCCTAGTATCCACTATGTTCTGAAATTGATGTTGCTATGACTTTGCTATGCTTAATGCTTGTCACTAGGGCCCGAGTGTCATGATTTCAGATCTGAACCTATTATGTTTTCATGAATATATGTGAGTTCTTGATCCTATCTTGCAAGTCTATAGTCACCTATTATGTGTTATGATCCGACAACCCCAAAGTGACAATAATCGGGATACTTCTCGATAATGACCATAGTTTGAGGAGTTCATGTATTCACTAAGTGCTAATGCTTTGGTCCGGTTCTCTATTAAAAGGAGGCCTTAATATCCCTTAGTTTCTATTAGGACCCTGCTGCCACGGGAGAGTAGGACAAAAGATATCATGCAAGTTCTTTTCCATAAGCACGTATGACTATATTCGGAATACATGCCTACATTACATTGATGAACTGGAGCTAGTTCTGTGTCACCCTATGTTATAACTATTACATGATGAATTGCATTCGACATAATTATCCATCACTGATCCAATGCCTATGAGATTTTCACATATTGTGCTTTGCTTATTTACTTTTCCGTTGCTACTGTTACAATCACTACAAAACTGCTATCATTACTTTTGCCACTGTTACCATTACTATCATACTACTTTGCTACTAAATACTTTGCTACAGATACTAAGTTATCCAGGTGTGGTTGAATTGACAACTCAACTGCTAATACTTGAGAATATTCTTTGGCTCCCCTTGTGTCGAATAAATAAATTTGGGTTGAGTACTCTACCCTCAAAAACTATTGCGATCCCCTATACTTGTGGGTTATCATCCTGCCGGTTCAGCCACCCCGTTCTCCACCTCCATGGAGCTGTCCCGATGTTCCCCTCGTCTTTCGCGCCACCTCCATTCCCACACTTCCGTCTTCACCTGCACCACTGGAAGAGCATCATCATCACCGTTTCCTCGGATGAAGCTGCGGCCTAATCGACGCCACCAAAGAGGTTGTACACTAATCGCCACATTTTCTTCTTGATTCGATCTCACGGTGCTGCCGGTGCTCGATCCCGAGCCGACATGGCGCGACTCCATCCACGGCGGCATCGCCGGCCACTTCCTCCATGGCGTCACTCCCTCGGCGGCAACGTCCACATCAGTAGGAGCTGCTGCTGCTGTAGCTCTCGCTCGTGCTGCTGCTCTGCCCTTGCTCTCGGTCCACTGCCTGGTCTGCTCTTGCTATTGCTCTTTCTCGCGCTACTGCTCTCGCTCTTGCTCTTGCTTGCGATGCTGCTCCGATTTATCTACACTTCAGTCGACTGAATCGACTTTTGGGTCAGTCGATTTTCAGGGGGTGGGGGGTGCTCGCCGGGGTGAATGAAGAACCAGCTGCAGCGGGGAGGGGGGCTTGCTGGAG
>NC_041385.1:708809874-708845995 GCF_002162155.2 Triticum dicoccoides
TCAGGGTGGGGGCGGAGGTCGGCGGCGGTGGCGGGGCGGTGGTGTGGGGATCGCCGGAGAAAAAGCTCGACACGGGGGGCCTAGAGGGATGGCCGGGGCGGCGGCGGACCGGCGGTGGGGAGTGTTTTCGGGGAGGGTAGGGTGGCGCACCGCCAGCCGCGGGCGGCGGGGTCTGCTGTTTGGCCGGTGGTGGCTGGCGGCTCAGGGGGGTGGAGGTTGAAGATGAACTGCAGGCCCTTGATTTCGTATCCAATAGCTGCAAAATCAACTGACCGAAGATGAACAAGTCAGTTGACCGACGTGTAGCCTCACCTTGCTAGTGCGTTCAGTTTCGACAGTAAAATTCAGTTTCAACAGCAAAATTCAGTTTCGACAGTTAAGTTCAGTTTCGATAGTTAAGTTCAGTTTCGATAGTTAAATTCAGTTTCGACAGTTAAGTTCAGAGATGAGTGGCTGATGTATTTTACATCTAGCACTTTGTGGTTATGTATTTTACGTCATGTATTGGAGATGCTATTAGAATTCCACTTAGGTTAACGTTGTCTCTCTTGTCCTACTTGAGCCTCAGCGTCGTACAACTCACCGGAGCTGCTCCAACGATGAAACCCTCCATCACAGCGGAGCAATACCCCGGGCTCCATCTCCAGACGCCTAAGATCTTCTTCCCCTCCTCCGACAGCCAAGTCAGTCAAAACATCCTCACTGGCCAACCCAATCACGCTGAGATCGACATGGCTTCGCCAAAGAGGTTGTACACTTGTTGCATGATACGTCTCCAACGTATCTATAATTTTTGATTGCTCCATGCTACTTTATCTACTGTTTTAGGCAATATTGGGATTTATTATCAACTTTTATATTATTTTTGGGACTAACCTATTAACCGGAGGCCCAGCCCGGATTTGCTGTTTTATGCCTATTTCAATATTTCGAGGAAAAGGAATATCAGACGGAGTCAAAACGGAATGAAATCAACTGGAGAAGTTAATTTTGGAAGGAAACCCACCCGATGGACTTGGAGTGCACGTCAGGGGAGTCCCGGGCTGCCCACGAGGGTGGGGGGCGCGCCCCCCTACCTCGAGCACCCCGGAGGTCCACCGGCGTACCCCCTACACCCATATATACCTACGTACCCTAAAACTTTCAGAACAAAAGATAGATCGGGAGTTCCGCCGCCGCAAGCCTCTGTAGCCACCAAAAACCAATCGGGACCCTGTTCCGGCACCCTGCCGGAGGGGGATCCCATCACCGGAGGCCATCTTCATCATCCCGGCCCTATCCATGACGAGCAGGGAGTAGTTCACCCTCGGAGCTGAGGGTATGTACCAGTAGCTATGTGTTTGATCTCTCTCTCTCTCATGTTCTCTCTCGTGTTCCCTCTATGGCATGATCTTGATGTATCCCGAGCTTTTCTATTGTAGTTGGATCTTATGATGTTTCTTCCCCTCTACTCTCTTGTGATGAATTGAGTTTCCCATTTGAAGTTATCTTATCGGATTGAGTCTTTTATGAGAACACTTGATGTATGTCTTGCCGTGATTATCTGTGCTGACAATGGGATATCATGTGCCACTTGATGTATGTTTTGCTGACCAACTTGCGGGTTCCACCCATGAACCTATGCATAGGGGTTGGCACATGTTCTTGACTCTCCGGTAGTAGCTTTGGGCACTTTTTGAAGTACTTTTATGTTGGTTGGATGAATCTAAGATTGTGTGATGCATATCGTATAATCATGCCCACGGATACTTGAGGTGACAATGGAGTATCTAAGTGACATTAGGGTTTTGGTTGATTTGTGTCTTAAGGTGTTTTTCTATTACGAACTCTTTTATAGATCGATCCGAAAGAATAACTTTGAGGTGGTTTCGTACCCTACCATAATCTCTACGTTTGTGCTCTGCTATTAGTGGCTTTGGAGTGACTCTTTGTTGCATGTTGAGGGCTTGTCATATGTTCTATCTATGTTATTATTGTCGAGAGAACTTGCACTAGTGAAAGTATGAACCCTAGGCCTTGTTTGCTACCATTCCAATACCGTTTACGCTCACTTTTATCGCTCATTGCCTTGCTGTTTTTATAATTTCAGATTAGAAAAACCTATATCTACTATCTATTCTGCACTTGTATCTTCATCTCTTCGCCGAACTAGTGCACCTATACAATTTACCATTGTATTGAGTGTGTTGGGGACACAAGAGACTCTTTGTTATTTGGTTGCAGGGTTGTTTGAGAGAGACCATCTTCATCCTACGCCTCCTACGGATTGATAAACCTTAGGACATCCACTTGAGGGAAATTTGCTACTGTCCTACAAACCGGTGCACTTGCAGGCCCAACAACGTCTACAATAAGAAGGTTGTGTAGTAGACATCAATCAGTTTCTGGCGCCGTTGCCGGGGAGGTGAGTGCTTGAAGGTATATCTTTAGATCTTGTAATCGAATCTTTTTGTTTCTTGTTTTATCACTAGTTTATTTTATAAAAGAAAACTACAAAAAAATGGAGTTGAGTTTGTCTCATACTCTTCACCTTTTTAATATCTTTCGTGAGTATGATGGAAAGGAAAATTGTGCTCAAGTGGTAGAAGAAGAAATCTATAGAATGTTTGGTACTAAATCTTTCAATGATGAGCATGATTGCAATGTTGTTAGTATGAATTCCTTGAATATCCGTGATGCTAATGATATGCAAAGCCACAAGCTTGGGGAAGCTATGTTTGATGGAGATGATATTTTTTGTCCCGCAAGCTTTGTTGAGCAAATTTACTATGATGAAAGCATGCCTCCTATCTATGATGATTATTGTGATGACACGTATGCTTTAAAGAATAATGATAACCATGAAACGTGTCATCTTGATCTTAATTTTCAATCACATGATAGTTATTTTGTTGAGTTTGCTCCCACTACTATTCATGAGAAGAAATTTGCTTATGTGGAGAATAGTAAATTTTCTATGCTTGTAGATCATGAAAATAATGCTTTAGGTGCTGGTTATATTGTTGAATTCATTCATAATGCTACTGAAACTTATTATGAGGGAGGAACATATGCTTGTAGGAATTGCCATAATGTCAAGTTTCCTCTCTATGTGCTTAAAATCTTGAAGTTATGCTTGTGTTACCTTCCTATGCAAGTTGGTTCTTGTTCCCATAAGTTGTTTGCTCACAAAATCCCTATGCATAGGAAGTTGGTTAGACTTAAATGTGCTAGTCATATGCTTCATGATGCTCCCGTTATGTTTCAATTCTTATCTTTTATGTGAGCATCACTGTCATCATCATGCCTAGCTAGAAAGGCATTAAAGAAAAGCTGTCGAGGAAACTGATCCACGAACACCTATGGGACCGGCAGACCGAGCCCCTTTCGGTTCGGCAGAGGGAGGAGGTCGCACGAAGAGCGGATCGAGGCAGTGTACACGAGCAGTTTACCCAGCTTCGGAGCTCTCCGGAGAGATAACACTCCTACTGCTGCTTGTTTGTGTATTTTGTGTTCTTGCTCGGGAGCGATCTAAGCTACAAGACCGAGCGTGGGAGCGTTTCTCGCTTCGAATGAGTCGAACCTCCTCTACATTGCGCATGGGCCTCCTTTTATGTGCTCAAGGGGTCACCGACAGGTGGCAACGCAGACAGAAAGGGTAAAAAGATAAAAAGAAAGCGGTGGGTACAGCTACCTATACTGTAGCCACAGTGTATCATACCTAACCCTGACGGCAGGGGACAAGGGCATTAAATGCCCGTCTGTGTCGTCTAAACAGTGCAGATCGTCAGGGACGCCAGCGATCGCCACGATGGCCTTCTCGTCAGCGCCGCTTGCCACCGTGCACCCTTGGATGCACAGCCTCCCGCCAAGCGTGCCCGGGAGGGCCCCTGAGCGACACGGGGGTGGATGTGCTAGAGCGCGGGTGCGGTGTGGCTGCTTGCCGCGGTCGTTGTCTTGTCGGGCTCGGGAGCTTGTCGCTCACCGAGCCTTGCCGGGACGCGTGGCGCGTCGCGGCAAGCCTTCTTGAGATGCCTTGGCTGGCCTTCCCGACGAGCTCCTATTGCCATGGCCTTGTCTTCTTAGCTCGAATACTTTGTTCTTGAATGGCTTCCCGGCAAGCTCCTCTTGCCGGGGTCTTGTCTTCTGAGGAGCCACAGAGGATCTTGGCGGTGACCCGGCGAGCCTTGCCGCGGGGTGCTACAACTGCCCGTGCACAAGTTCGGGATACTAGGGTACCCCTACTCTAGTACACCGACAGGAGCCCCCGGGCCTGGGCCACACACGGTGCCGAGCGCTCTTGGGCCAGGCCCAAAACAGGGCACAGGCACACACGGCCTGGGTCGTGCCGTTTCCTACTCCGCATCCACCGCGCCCTCCCCGAACGGCACGCGTTGATTGCGGTGTCGTGGGAGAGATCGTGGGTGAATTCTTTATTCGAAAAAGCGTAACGTCCGCCCCCTCCTCTTTATAAGAAGAGGAAACAGGGGCAGTTGCTCACCTTGCTGATTACTACTCCAAAATCTCCGCCGCCCCCTCCCCTCTGAGAGAGCAGCGCTCCGCCCCCGATCTCCGCCGTCGCCACCAACGCCGTCGACCCCCTCTCTCCACCACCTTCGCCATGGCTCCGAAGACCGGGAAGGTCGCGAAGTCGGCCGAGGCGCTTCGGCTCGAGGCGCTGCGAAAGGAGCGGGCCACTTTCCCTCCCGAGCTCGACGCGGCGGTGCTGAGGTAGTGGTTCTACCTTTTCTGGTTGACGGAGACGCATGCGCATCCGCGCACGAAGGTACTCTCCGCCGCTGCTTCGAAACGGGCTCCATACGGGTACCCCTTCTTCCCGCTGTTCTTCTACTGTGGCCTCTGTGCGACATCATGAACACCTACGGGTTTCATCTCCTTGATTTCACCCCCAACGCCGTCTTGACCATGTCGGTTTTCGCACATCTCTGCGGAAACTTTGTCGAAGTCCACCCAAACGTTGCCCTTTTCCGCCATTACTTCATGCCCCGGGTCAAGAGAGGAGAGCCACTTTCCGGCGGGATCGCCTGGATCTCGAGGGCCGGCAAGAAGGAGGCGTATCTGGAGGGGAGCTCCGCAGCAAGTGGGAGGAGTGGAGAGCTGAGTGGTGTTGGATCATGGAGGAGGACTCGCAACCATTCACCGCCCTGCGCCAAGTCCCAGTAGTGTGCGGCAATGATTGGAGCAGCCTGGCCCCGGAGGATGCTAGGCTGAAGATTGCCACCACCAGGATCTTGCGTCTCAGGCTTGCCGGGCTGACTGTGGGCGCCGTAGGCGCAGACTTTCTCCACCGCCGCATCGCCCCCCTACAAGATAGGAGGAGACCCGCTTGGGAGTTTGGCGGGCCGGCAGATATCATGAGGCTGCGCCCGGGCCTCAATTTCAACTTCACCATGCTGGAGCTAGATGCGATGCTCAAGGAGCTGTTCAAGCATGACCCCCAACATCCAGAGTGGTTCAGGTTGCCGGCGGGGGTCGTCCCGCTATGCAACAATTCTTCCCTCGACCGCATCCGCATGATGATGCCGCTGTGCGACTCGCATGGTCTTGTCCCGAAGTGGCAAGAGCCGGCGGACGACGTTGTGCAGCAGTTCTTCGACGGACTGGTGGAGGTGGCGGTCCGCGCCGACGAGCAGAGGAGCCTCACCCGCGACACTACCGAGGAGGAGATGCGACGCATCGCCACCAGGGCAGAAGAGGCGGCGGCAGCCGCTGCCGCGGGGGAGTTTGGGTTCACTGTGGAAGAGGCAGAGGCAGAGGCGGCGGCAAGCCTTGCCGAGCGAGAGTGGATTGACGGCAAGGAAGAGCTTGCCGCGCCTGACGCCGAGTCGAGCGAGCCCGTCGAGGGTGAGCCCGCCGAGGGTGCGAGCGGCCCGCCATCTCCAAGCCACTTGCCGCAGGCGGAGCGCACAGAGCAGCCTCCAGCTCAACCAAGAAGGCGCCTTCGCAGGGGCGGGGACGCAGCGGGGCAGCAAAGGAGTCAGCATCCGACGCGCCGCGTGACACGCTCCACCGCGACAAGCGATGTTGCCGCGGGAGCGCCTCGTACCGCTGCGGCAACTGGAGCAGCATCTTCCCGCGCCACCGCCACCGCGCCCGCCAAGCGGACAAGGGATCCTACTCCTCCGCCTCGTCGCGCCGCAGGTGGTCCGGACTTCGACCTCTCCGCGCCGCAGGAGGAAGAAGAGTAAGACTTTTCTGCTATACTTGTAGTTCTTCAATTTTGTATCTTTATCTTGCATCTGACTTGCTTCGATCTGAACCTGTTCCTTTTCAGGACATTGGCTCAAAGAGCGGCGAAGAGGGCCAAGGTTCCGGTGGTTATCATCGAGGACGAGCCCACCAAAACAACAGGGGGAGCGCCCGAGACCACCTTGCCGGACCCGGCAACTACTCCGCGAAGCAGCCCCTAGCGCAGCCCCCAGCGTAAGTACATGATTTACTTTCTATTTTGGGCGCGCACGGGTGCTCTTTTCTTTGCTGACATCTGATTGTTGGTTTGCTTGTGTAGGAGCAGAACAGCTTCACTAGGAGGGCTCGGAAACCGCGTCCGACGTGCCATCTGCTTCCACTACACCTCGAAGGGATGATTGCCCGGCAAGGGAGCGCTCTCCGGCAAGGGAGCAATCTCCGGCAAGGGAGGAGTCTCCAACAAGGGAGGAGTCTCCGGCAAGGGGCAGCACCAGTGACCCCCCGGTGGTGGAGCCCATGACCATGGACCCCAATTCAGGTACTCCCTTGCCTGAAATTTCCCTAGTGTTCTTCTGATTTTTCTCTTCTTTGGATATTTGCTTGACTTCTTCTCCTTCTCCGGTCGTCAGACCCACCTTCCACAGAGCCAATGGAGACCGAAGCGGGCGGCGAGGAGAACGTGCGCGGCGATGCTGACGATGTCGCCGCCGCCGAAGAAGAAGCCGGTGCTGATGATCCCGCCGGCGAGGAGGCCGCCAAGGCTGCTAGCGTGGGAGTTGGTGAAGGGTCCGACGGTCGCACTGATGGCCCTGAGGCCGCAGGAGCGCCAGGTGCTACGCCGACCGCTGATCCTTCCGCCGCTGCCGCAACGCCAGACGCCGAGGAGCCCCAGCCCGACGCCTATCTGAAGGCCGGCGAGGGTGTCTTCAACAAGCTCCCCTGGGCGTCGAGCTCCAGGGCGCCAGTTGAAGGAGAGACCCTAGACGGGGAGGTGCTTGCCTCCGCTGGGTTGTCGATCGTCGACGCGCCGGGAAGCAGCAGCGACGAGCCTGAGGAGGAGCGGCTGCTACGGAGGCTGCTGGCGCTCTACCGTGACCGCCAAGCCAAGCTGGAGTCCCGGGAAGCACTTGTCGCGAAGGCGAGCGTGGATATTGAGAAGCGCGTGGAAGAGCTTCGAGGTCTCCGCCAGGAAGCTCTCCGGGCCTTGGCGGAGGAGCGGGAGCAACTTGCTGAGGAGCGGAAGGCCTTCCTCCTCGAGAAGGCCGAAGCTGAAGAGCAGCGGCGGCTCACCGGCGAGAAGCTGTACGCGCAAGAAGGCGAGCTGGCTCAACGGAAAGTTAACCTCGACAGCCACGAGGAGGAGCTTGCCGCGCGCGAGCAGGCACTTGGCGGGGCGCTCAATGAAGCAAAGGACACGGCCGCGGTTGCCGAGGCCGCCAAGAAGGAAATGGAGGCAGAGGTGGCGCAGCTGGAGGCTGATCTGAAGGCGGGCGGCAAAGAGCTTGCCGCGCTCAAACTTGAGCGCGAGAAGGACGCCCTCGCTGATGGTGAGCTGCAGGGTCAACTCGTCGAGAAGGGCAAGGAGCTGAGCACCCCCAAGGATTCCAATGCCGATCTGGAGCTAAAAATGGCCACCTTGACGGAGACGCTGGACGGCGCCAAGAAGAGGGAGGTGGACTTGAAGGAGGATGTCAAGGGCAACGAAGCGCTGCTGGCGAGGGCCGCCGAAACCCAGAACACCTTCAAGGATACGGTGGAGCTCTGGACGGAGGGCCTCGTGAACATCGCTGCAGTCATTGACGGCGAGCTGGCGCAGTTGGGAGTGGAGGACTTCGGGTACTCCTCCGACGAGAACCTCCCACCCAGCGCCAAGCTCACCCTGTTCTTCAAAGGCGTGGCGACTGCCCTCCAGCAGCTCCGACAGAAGATCCCGAAGCAGCTGGCCGACGAGTCGCGCACGATCTGCGCCAGAGTCCTGGAGAAGGTGTTTGTGAAGGTGGCCTTCCGCAACCCAGGCCTCAACTTCACCAATGTCCTCAAGAAGCTGCCAGCGGATGCTGATCTGGACGCACTCAAAGCCCTTTTCGCACCCATCGTGGACAAGGTGAATGAGGTCAAGAGGGTCGATGGTGGCCGCGTAGATTAGGCCACCCGTTTTCTTCTTTGCTTGCCGCTGCTAGTCATGTCATGAGAACATTTTATTAGAGCCGCGGCAATTTATTTTTGTAATATAACTCTGTCTTAGGTAATGATTGCTATGTTACATCCTTTACTTGATTCTCGGCTTTGTATGTTTCTACCCTACGCTTTCTAGGGAAACTTGCCGGTGCAGGTACCCTTGCCGCGAGCGCTGAGTGCGGAACTTCAGCAGCCTGCTGGCGGTGTCGCTGCCGACAAGCAACCTTGTCGCAACTACTCGCAGCTCACTTAAGTTGTTGAGCGGACTCGAAACAAAGTAAGGGCGCAACTAGCTACGAGTTGGTTCCTCCGCGCATAGGTTTTCCATAAAAAGCACGGTCGTTCAAGGAAAATAACTTAAAATTTAAAAACCAATTGCTCAAACTTTGGCAACTTAGCTTTTCTGTCGCTTGTTTCCCGGCAAGGCGAATCTTTCCTTGAACGACGCCTGATCCACATCATTATCTTCTCCTTTCCCCCCAGGAAACTTGTGTGCGGGGGAACCTTTTCCTTCTTGAGAAAAAGAAAGAAGAGAAAATAAAGATATGGAGCCTTACGACTTGTTATCGCTTACCGGAGGCAGGTGCTGCACAAAATGTCAGATAACATATGCAAAAAGGAAGAAAGCATGAAATTGACAAGATGTGCAGAGCACATGAGCTTTATTTATGCACGGGGTCTGCGCCCGGCTTTGTACAAAGGATTACATGCAACAGCGGCAAGACTTGTACAAAAGGTGGTTGCCGGAAGAGCTTCCGGCAACCGCGCCCTATGGGTAAAACTTACGAAGATGTTCAATGTTCCAGGAGTTGCTCACTGGAATGCCATCTTCGGTCTCAAGGCGGACAGCGCCGGGCCTAGTGACTCGTTTCACCCGATAAGGGCCTTCCCACTTCGGCGTTAACTTGTTGGAATTCTTGGCGGACTGAACGCACCGAAGAACAAGGTCGCCTTCCTAGAAACTTCTGGCCCTAACTTTGCGGCTATGGTAGCGATGCAAAGCTTGCTGGTAGCGAGCAGCTCGCACAGCAGCCTGAAGACGGTTTTCCTCAAGGAGCAGCGCGTCATCTTGTTGCAGCTGCTCTTGCTCAAGCTCATCATAAGCGAGCACTCGAGGCGACCCGTAAACAAGTTCCATGGGGAGAACTGCCTATGCTCCATAGACTAGAGCGAAAGGTGTCTGGCCAGTGGCTCGATTTGGCGTCGTTCTGATCGACCAAAGAACCTCCGGCGGCTCCTCAATCCAGTTTCTTCTGCACTTGCGCAGCCTGTCGAAAGTTCTGGTCTTGAGTCCTCGCAGCACTTCAGCATTTGCCCTCTCCGCTTGACCGTTGCTTCTCGGATGAGCAACATAAGCGAAGCAGACCTTGGCGCCAAGATCTTGGACGTACTGCATGAAGGTGCGGCTCGTGAATTGGGTGCCGTTGTCGGTGACGATCCTGTTAGGGATCCCGAAACGGCAAACAATCGACCTGAAGAACTTGACTGCTGACTGTGCTGTCACCTTCCTCACTGGTTCCACTTCCAGCCACTTTGTGAACTTGTCAATTGCAACGTACAAGAACTCAAAGCCCCCGACGGCTCGGGGAAAGGGGCTGAGGATGTCGAGCCCCCAGACCAAAAATGGCCAGGATAAAGGGATCATCTGGAGAGCTTGAGCTGGCTGGTGTATCTGCTTGGAATGGAACTGGCACGCTTCGCACTTGGTTACTTGTTCAGTTCCATCCTGGAGGGCTGTCGGCCAAAAGAAACCTTGCCGGAACGCTTTGCCGGCAAGTGCTCTTGCACCAATGTGGTGACCACATATGCCTCCATGTATCTCTGCCAACAGCTGTTGTCCATCTTCCCGGCGAATACACTTCAATTTCACACCGTTGAGTCTTATTCTGTACAGTGTGTTGTCGACAAACTTGTACATACTTGACTGCCGGGCTACTCTTTCCGCTTCTTCTTGCTCTTCGGGAAGCTCTCCTGTCTGAAGGAAATGGACAATCTGCTGTGCCCATGCTGGAGCTTGCGGCTCGACAACAAGGACTAAAGGCATATCTGTTGCTGCGGGAACATCCGCTTCCACGGCAAGAACCTGTGGCTCAGCCGGAGCGTGATGCTCCCCGGCAAGTTTGCCGGAGCAAAACTTGTCGGGAGCGTCTGCTTCAACGAAACAAACCATAAGGCTTGACGGAGCAGACTGCTCCTCAGCATTCTTGGTGTTGATCTTGGGGTCCTTCTTGGCGGCGGCTTCGGGAAGCTCTGCTGGAAAGTAGTCACCAGAAACCAACTTCCTCTTCTTGCTCTGTCCAGTTGATGGTGTCACGGATGGTTGAGTCAGCTTGAACACAAAGATCCCTGGTTCCACAGGTAACTTTAGTGCGGCACACTTTGACAGGCCATCAGCAATTTCGTTCTGAGCTCTCGGAACATGTTCCATCTGTAGGCCATCAAAGCGCTCTTCTAGCTTTCTCACTTCATCAACATAAGATTCCATCAACAGACTTTGATAATTCTTGTTCACTTGGCGGACGACAAGCTGCGAGTCACCCCTGACAATGAGCTTCTTGATCCCAAGGTCTGCTACGATCCTGAGACCGGCAAACAAGCCTTCATACTCTGCAGTATTGTTTGTTGCTTGCTCCTTGGGAAAGTGCATCTGGACTACGTACTTGAGGTGCTCTCCGGTGGGTGCGATAAGCAGCACGCCAGCACCGGCGCCTTGCAGCGAGAAGGCACCATCAAAGTACATCAGCCACTCTTTGTTTGCCTCCTTGACGGGGACGCTCATTTCTGGAATTTCTTCGTCTGGTGTTGGCGTTCACTCTGCTATGAACTCTGCCAATACTCTGCTCTGGATAGTTGAAGTGCTCTCAAACTTGAGGCCAAAGCTTGACAGTTCCAGCGCCCAATCGACAATCCTGCCTGTTGCTTCTGGATTCTACAGTATCCTCTTTAGCGGAAAGCGAGTGACAACTGTGATCTCATGTGCCTGGAAGTAATGGCGCAGCTTTCTCGAGGCCATGAGAAGGCCGAAAAGCAACTTATGCACACCAGAGTACCTTGACCTAGCCCCCTGCAGAAGGGAGCTAACAAAGTAAACTGGGCGCTGCACCATTTTCTTCTGCACCTCCTCGCGCATCTGCGCAGATCCATCCTTGTCGGGACCAGAGCTTGTCGGCGAAGCCCCCTGCTTGTCGCTGGATTCACTTGCCGCGGTTGCTGGCTCATCATCCGCCTCCCTCTCCGCTACTAACGCAGCACTAACCACTTGATTGGTTGCTGCTAGATACAGCAGCAACTTCTCTTGTAGCCTAGGTGCGACAAGTATTGGAGTGGAGGACAGGTACCTCTTCAAGTCTTGTAGCGCAGCCTCCGCTCCTGGAGTCCATTTCATTGGACCTGCCTTTTTCAATATTTTGAAAAATGGCAGGGCGCGCTTAGCAGACTTAGAGATAAACCTGCTGAGAGCAGCCATGCAACCGGCAAGCCTTCGCACATACTTGACGCGCTTCGGTGCTTCAATCTGCTCGATGGCCTTGATCTTGTCGGGATTGGCTTCAATTCCCCGCTGAGACACAAAGAACCCGAGAAGCTTGCCGGAAGCGACTCCAAATACGCACTTCTCGGGGTTAAGTTTGAGGTTGATCTTGCGCAGATTTGCAAAGGTTTCATCTAAATCTTGAATCAGGGTTGCCTTGTCTTTGCTCTTGACCACTATATCATCCATGTAGGCTTCCACATTTCTGTGTATCTGGGGCTCAAAAGCGACATGGACTACTCTTGCAAATGTTGAACCAGCATTCTTTAACCCGAAGGGCATCCGTATAAAACAGTATGTGCCGCATGGGGTGATGAATGTGGTCTTCTCTTCATCTTCTTCTGCCATGAAGATCTGATGGTATCCTGAGTATGCATCAAGAAATGAAAGCAAATCACATCTGGCTGTGGAGTCAACAATCTGATCAATGCGCGGCAAGGGAAATGGGTCTTTGGGACAAGCTTTATTGACATCGGTAAAGTCTATACAAAGCCTCCATTTTCCGTTGGCCTTGCGCACGACTACAGGATTGGCCAACCACGTAGGATGGAGCACTCCTCTGACAAGGCCTGCTGCCTCCAACTTCTTGATTTCTTCTGCAATGAACTCTTGGCGCTCCACTGCTTGCTTCCTGACTTTCTGCTTGACGGGCCGCGCATGAGGACAAATGGCTAGGTGGTGCTCAATTACTTTCCTGGGAACACCGGGGATATCAGACGGTTGCCATGCAAACACGTCGACATTCGCCCGCAGGAAAGCAACAAGCGTGCTTTCCTATTTAGGGTCGAGAGTGGCACTGATGGTGAAGGTACCACCAGTGCCGTCCTCCTTGGCGGACACCTTCTTGGTCTCAGGTGGAGCTGCCATCGTCTTCTTACACTTGCCGGTGGAGCTCGATGGTGCGTCCTCGACGGTAGCGCAGCACTCCGAAGAGGTGCGCTTGCCGGAGTGGGCATCAGAGCTCTTGCCGGACTTGGTCTTCTTCTTCCCCCCGGGAGCTTCAGCGGCAAGTGACTTGCGATCGGCTGTGGCTGTTGCTTCTCGATAAATCTTGTCGGCGCAGATAAGGGCATCCTTCTTGTCGCCGGGGATAGAGATGACACTTATCGGGCCTCGCATCTTGAGCACGTTGTATGCATAATGAGAGGCTGCCATGAACTTGGCGAGTGCAGGGCGGCCGAGTATTCCATTGTAGGGTAATGGAAAATCAGCAACGTCAAAAGTGACCCTCTCAGTTCTGAAGTTCAGCTCGCTGCCAAATGTCACCGGCAGTGTGATCTTTCCCTTCGGCTTGCTCCTTCCCGGGTTGATTCCTTGGAATGTGCCGGTCTCTTCGAGCTCGCTGTCAGGGATCTGGAGTTTTTGGAGGACCGCGAAGGAGATCAAGTTCAAGCCGGCCCCGCCGTCAACTAGCATCTTAGTGACCTTGAGGTTGCGGATAGTTGGTGAAACCAACATCGGCAAGCACTCGACCGCAGTTATGCGATCAGGGTGGTCCTCAATATCAAAGATGATAGGCGTGCTGGACCATTTCAGAGGCTTGCGTGACTCTACGGATGGCTCTGCTGCATTAACCTCCCGCATCCACTGCTTGAGCTGGCGGTGTGAGGCATGCAGAGAAGCACCGCCGTCAACGCACAGGACCTCTGTGGCTTTCTGAAACTCCTGCTCATCGGCCTCATCATCATCCATTTCTTCGTCGTCGTCATCGTCTTCATCCTTGTCGCGGCCGCGGGGAGGTCTATCTCCTTGCCGCTGCTTGGCCTTGCCGCGGCGTCCTCCCCTGCCGAGGCGTTTCTTGCTGGCTCCTCCAGCACCTTCCTGGGCCTTCTCCTTGTCGCGTCGCTCGTACTCAGCTTTCTGCTGCTCGACAAGCTGCTCAACCTTCTTACAGCTCTAGAGGTCGTGGCCCTTGGTGCGGTGGATTTTGCAGTACTGCTTGCTGGAGCTGTCCTGCTTGTCGGCAGCCGCCACAGCCTAGCTCTCCTTGCCGGAGCTTCCAACTTTGGCTTTCTTGGCGCCACCTCCGTCGCCGGACTGCTCGACTACTAGCACTTCCTTGCCCTTCTTCTTTCTGTTGTTCCGCCGCTGGCCTTTCCTTGCCGGGGCAGCATCCTCACTGTCGGATCCTCCTGCTCCTGTATTCCCTCCGGGGAGTCTCCTCCCCTCTTCAACATGTGCACACTTGTCGGCCAGGGCGTAAAGCTCGCTGACGTCCCTGATCTTGCACATCGCCATCTCCTCCCTCAACCTGCGGTTCTGCACGTTCTGATGAAACGCGCTGATGACCGCGGCAGGGTGGACGTCTGGGATGTTGTGCTGTACACGGCTAAATCTCTGAATGTACTTGTGCAGGGGCTCTCCTTCCTTCTAGGCGAGCAGATGAAGATCGCTTTCTTGGCCATGAGGCTTGTGGCCACCTGTAAAGGCGCCGACAAACTGATGGCATAGATCTGCCCAAGAAGAAATGGAGTTGTCCGGCAAGTGCATGAGCCAGGATCTGATGTTAGGCTTGAGCACCAGCGGGAAGTAGTTGGCAAGGATCTTGTCGTCTCGTCCCCCGGCAGCCTGCACCGCAATGGTGTAGATGCTAAGGAACTCCGACGGATGCGACTTGCCGTCATACTTCTCCAGTACATCTGGCTTGAAATTTTTCTTGCTGGGCCATTGGACTTGCCACAGCTCGCGGGTGAACGCAGGGCAACCTACCACGTACAGCAAGTCGCCTGGTTCCCCTGGCGCATGCATGTCGACAGAGGGCCCAGCGCGCTGGTCAGATTGACGCCCCGCTTCTCTTCGGTGCTCGATGCGGGTACGAGCGTCCTCTTGCTGTCGTTCGTGCAAAACTTGGCGCTGATCGCGACGAGCTCGCGGATCTGATGACGCGGTGGAGTCGCTGTCGAGGTGGACCCGGCGAGTCGGCGATCTTGGCCTTCGTGGCGGAGAGTGCATGGAAGTTGCACCCCCATCGGTCTTGTCACCATCGGCTCACGTCCGGCAGTCTTGCCGCGACAGCGAGGTGCTTGGTCGCCGCGCAGTGTCGCCGTTGGCGAAGCCAATGAGACTCTGAATGGTGGCCCTCCATTCGTCGGTCTTGTCCACTGTCGGAGGGTAATCTAGAAGCAGTTGAGCTCGCGCCAAGGCTTCTGCTGGAGTGGTGGGCGGCAGCGGCGAACGGTGCGAGGAGCGGGATATGCTCGGACTTCTAACTATGTTAGAAGGAGCAGTATCCCGTCCAGGGGATCGTACTTCGCTCGGGCCAGCATGCTGGCGTGCATGCTAGTCTTGAACTCCGCGAGATCCACCAGCTTGATCTTGGCCCAGCGGACGTATGGCGCTGCGGACGCCATGATGCTGTTGGTCCCGCGCTTCCTAAGACGGGCGTGGTGCCCGTACGGACGCCGAGGTCTGTGCCGCCTTGTCCTTGGACTTGGCAGCACTGTGAGCACCTTCGTCGACGCCCGTTCTTCCGCCGGCGTCTACTCCACCACCCGTTTGCTCCGGTGGTGGCGGAATCGACGCAGATGGAAGGGCTGCCTCCGAAGCCTTCTTCTTCGGTGGCATGTCGATGCAGACGATGAAGATTTGGCTCGTGTGCACGCCGGATCAGGTTCACACAATCTCGACGCCCCCTACCTGGCGCGCCAAAGATGTCGGGGAAACTGATCCACGAACACCTATGGGACCAGCGGACCGAGCCCCTTTCGGTTCGGCAGAGGGCGGAGGTCGCACGAAGAGCGGATCGAGGCAGTGTACACGAGCAGTTTACCCAGCTTCGGAGCTCTCCGAAGAGATAACACTCCTACTGCTGCTTGTTTGTGTATTCTGTGTTCTTGCTCGGGAGCGATCTAAGCTACAAGACCGAGCGTGGGAGCGTTTCTCGCTTCGAATGAGTCGAACCTCCTCTACATTGCGCATGGGCCTCCTTTTATATGCTCAAGGGGTCACCGACAGGTGGCAACGCAGACAGAAAGGGTAAAAAAGTAAAAAGAAAGCGGTGGGTACAACTACCTATACTATAGCCACAGTGTATCATACCTAACCCTGACGGCAGGGGACAAGGGCATTAAATGCCCGTCTGTGTCGTCTAAACAGTGCAAGAAGAGATCGTCAGGGACGCCAGCGATCGCCACGGTGGCCTTTTCGTCAGCGCCGCTTGCCACCGTGCACCCCTGGCTGCACAGCCTCCCGCCACGCGTTCCCGGGAGGGCCCCTGAGCGACACGTGGGTGGATGTGCTGGAGCGCGGGTGCGGTGTGGCCGCTTGCCGCGGCAAGTGCCTTGCCGCGGTCGTTGTCTTGTCGGGCTCGGGAGCTTGTCGCTCACCGAGCCTTGCCGGGACGCGTGGCGCGTCGCGGCAAGCCTTCTTGAGATGCCTTGGCTGGCCTTCCCGGCGAGCTCCTCTTGCCGGGGCCTTGTCTTCTTAGCTCGAATACCTTGTTCTTGAATGGCTTCCCGGCAAGCTCCTCTTGCCGGGGTCTTGTCTTCTGAGGAGCCACAGAGGATCTTGGCGGTGACCCGGCGAGCCTTGCTGCGGGGTGCTACAACTGCCGGTGCACAAGTTCGGGATACTAGGGTACCCCTACTCTAGTACACCGACAAAAGCGCTTGTTGGGAGACAACCCAATATTTACCCTTACTGTTTTTGTGTGTCCACATGGTTGTGCTACTGTAGTAGTCATGTTTTATATTTTTTGTTTCAATAAAGTGCCAAGTAGAACCTTTGGGAAGACTTGGGTGAAGTTTATATGATCTTGCTGTGAAAAACAGAAACTTTTGCTCTCACGAGATTAGCTGCCATTTTTTTTACTGGAGAGTGCTTTTAGGTTGATTCTTTTTGAAGATGATTAATAGACAAATTGCTCAGGTCCATAAATTTATTTCATAATTTTTGGGGTTCCAGAAGTATACGTTTTATACAGATTACTACCGACTGTTCTGTTTTTGACAGATTCTGTTTTCTTTGTGTTGTTTGCTTATTTTGATGCATCTATGGCAAGTATTAAGTGGTATGAACCATAGAGAAGTTAGAATACAGTAGATATTACACCAATATGAATTTGTAATGAGTTCATTACAGTACCTAAGTGGTGATTTTATTTTCTTATACTAACGGAGCTTACGAGTTTTGATTTGAATTTTGTGTGGTTGAAGTTTTCAAGTTTTGGGTAAAGATTCGATGGGCTATGGAATAAGGAGTGGCAAGAGCCTAAGCTTGGGGATGCCCAAGGCACCCCAAGGTAATATTCAAGGACAACCAAGAGCCTAAGCTTGGGGATGCCCCGGAAGGCATCCCCTCTTTCGTCTTCGTTCATCGGTAACTTTACTTGGAGCTATATTTTTATTCACCACATGATATTTGTTTTGCTTGGAGTGTCAATTTATTTTTTTAGTTTTTTCTTGCTGTTAGTTAGAATAGTGTTTTTCCTCTTTAGGTTCAATACAAAAGTCAAGGATAGCCTTTGCCATGCTTATTTTGCTAGTTTGCATGTTGCTGTTTGAAAACAGAAAGTTTACCGCTGTTGCAAAATATCCCTAGAAAAGTTAGTGCATGGTCTAACGTTGAATCATTTTGCATATTAAGCTCTGATAAATTTATTACAGTGGGAGTTTTAGTTCATAATTTTTGGAGTCAGGGAAGTATTGATACTTTTGCATTCTTTACAGACTGTACTGTTTTGGCAGATTGCTGTTATGGTTGCATTGTTTGCGTATGTTTGCTTGTTTAATGATTCTATTTGAGGATAGGAGTATTAAATATACAGAGGCATTTATTATGCAATGTTGAATAATAATTTAAGTGATTTGTTACAGTAGAATATGATAAGGTTTTGCATTGGTTTATACTAACCTATCTCACCAGTTCTTGTTGAGTTTGTTGTGAATGAAGCTTTTAATAAAAAGAGAAACTGTGATATGAGAGGAATTAAGGAGACACAAAAGTTCAAGAATGGGGATGCCCAAGGCACCCCAAGATAATATTTCAAGAAGTATCAAGCATCTAATCTTGGGGATACCCCGGTAGGCATCCCACCTTTCTTCTTCAACAACTATCGGTTAGTATCGGTTGAGCCTAAGTTTTTGCTTCTTCACATGAGTTGTGCTATCCTTGCATTGTAGTTTTCTGTAGCTTTGCTTGATGTTTGAATAAAGTATCAAGATCTTAAATGGGAGAGTCTTCACATAGTTGCATAATTATTCGACTACTCATTGATCTTCACTTATATCTTTCAGAGTAATTTTTGTTATTGCTCTAGTACTTCACTTATATCTTTTAGAGCACGGTGGTGGATTTGTTTTAAAGAAACTATTGATCTCTCATGCTTCACTTAGATTATTTTGAGAGTCATTAATAGCATGGTAGTTTGCTTATGTTAATATACTTGGTATTCAAGATATGTGAAACTTTCTTATGAGTGTGCTGAATACTAAGATAAGTTTGATGCTTGACAATTGTTTTGAGATATGGAGGTGATAATATCAAAGTCGTGCTAGTTGGGTGATTGTGAATTTGATAAATGCTTGTGTTGAAGTTTGCAAGTCCCGTAGCATGCACGTATGGTTAAAGTTGTGTAACAAATTTGAAACATGAAGTGTACTTGGCTTGTGCATCCTTATGAGTGGCGGTCGGGGACGAGCGATGGTCTTTTCCTACCAAACTATCCCCCTAGGAGCATGCGCGTAGTACTTGATTTTTGATGACTTCTAAATTTTTGCAATAAGTATATGAGTTCTTTTGACTAATTTTGAGTCCATGGATTATACGCACTCTCACCTTTCCGCCTTTGCTAGCCTCTTCGGTACCGTGCATTGCCCTTTCTCACCTTGAGAGTTGGTGCAAACTTCGCCGGTGCATCCAAAATCCCGTGATACGATACGCTCTGTCATACATAAACCTCCTTATATCTTCCTCAAAAGATCCACCATACTCCTAATGGACGACTTGGTGAATAGTCCGCGCGGTTAATTTTCGTCTGGTTTATTTTCGTCATACTCCCACCGCCATTTTTTCGTCATCCTACCACCTCTGCATTACTCGATCGACAAAAACCAGTGCAAAAAAAAACCCCTGGGATCGATCCCTCGTTCACACAGCTGATCGATCTCCGCCGCCACCCGACATAGTAGATCGATCTCCGCCACCGCCCGATCGCACGCCCGATCCACCCCTACGCCCAGACCGCGGCGGATCCATCCCTGTGCCGCGCCGCGGCGGATCCATCCCTTCGCCATCGCACTTGCAGGAGGCATCGGTCTGCTATTGGATCGGTCAAGGACACGGGGCCGCGATCCCGCGTGTCGTGTTCGCCGGCGATCACGACGCCGATCCGACGACGTCCACCTTCTGACCCCGATCCCAAGGCTCGCTCTGCCCGCACCGCTCCCCGCGACGCCGCGCCCAGGGACAACAGCGGCGGGGCGGTTCTGTCTCCCTACCTCCTGCCAGAGCCCCCACCCCACCATACGTAGATCTGGCCGAGAGCCCCGCCGCCAACGAGGGCCACACCGGCGATCTCGCGCAACCTACCTGCCTCCTGTTTCCTCTCCGTTCTCCTCCTTCTCTCTCCGACCCTTGTTTATCCGCGGCCGCCCGAGCTCGCCCCGATTCATGGCCCTCTCCTTCCGCCAACTCTGGTCCATCGTCGGTCGTCTGTGGTGCGAGCGTCGCGCCTCCTCTTCAACCTCCTCGATCCGGGATGCCCTGACTGCACTGCGCACATGCGCCTCGCGAGCCATGGCCGCCTTTTGCCGAGCAGCGGGATTGACGTCTGACCGCCACCACGACCGGCCTCTTGCGAAGATCCCGGTCGCCGTCTCCTGTGCCTTTGGACCTTGGGAGCGACTGGGCGATTATATGCCAGGTAATCTATTTTGCTGAATTTGTTCAGAAGGAAAATCCTTGAGGTACAACACTGACCTGCTTCCTTGCTGTCTCATCTCGGTTGTTTTGGTTGAACTAGCATATGTGCAGGACGATGGGAAGATGAGCTAGACGCCAAAAGCAATATTGTAACACCATGCGTGAGGAACATGATTCTGCCAATATTTAAGCATTATACTTGCTAACACTGAGAGCTTAATTATCTTTGATGCAACCAGTCCGTCCAAGCATGCAAATGTACGATTCATGTGCCTAGAATCAGTACTTTTCCATGTATGATGCATGTAGAAATATCTAAATTCGGCCATTAATTTCCCTTTTAGTACTTACTAATGTTTTTTTTATTGTTTTGGTTGATCCAGAGTTGATTTGGGATGTAGAGATTAAAGAACAGCAGGACGTCAGGTTCAGAATTGCCTTGGCATCTTCCAGTGTGGCGACGATGTTGATTGTCGGGATTTGAAGATAAGTGTGCTCCATACCATGGCTAAGCCTGTCGGTTTCGCACAGTGGCTACACGACACCTCATGGACCCGATGTGATGGTAGCATATGCTATTCTACAGTGCTTGCCCTCTGAAATCTTAATTGTTGGTTGTACAGTTAGTGCTAAACTGCAGTAATCTACTGCACTTGCATATGAATTGTACATTTAATAAGTTAATACTTGAGAGTTAAGATAGATCAATAATCTAGTTGGGGCTCTATCGTTGTGGCAATTTGGCAACTGTTGCTAGAGGTGATAAATCTGCAAGCATAAAGTCAATGTCCTGCTATGCCGCATAATTACAGTGCTTTCACATTATGGTAAATTTGTTTCCTAAAAGTAAAATCTTTATCATTGCCAATTCATGGTGCAGGACAAGTAAGCCATCCACATGAAGTCGGCGGCAGCAAGGGTGTGGGGCGTCGGGAGGAGCATCTGGGTTGAAGGTTCTGGCCCTCGCCATTGAAACTACCGTGGTCGTCGCCAAGTACATCTGGTATGTACGCAATGAACCTCCCTAATGCAATGTCGCTGCTGTTTATTTCATCTTTTGATTGCGCCAGACTATATTCCACTAAGGCACATTAGGTAGTAGCTTTGGGATAGGGGCCAAACCTGCATATTTTGATCAATTATTTTTATTAAATTAGCAATGGTAGCTTACTGTTCAGTGAGGATTTCCCCCCTTAAAGTCATATTGTTAATATCCAAAAAATCTAATGGGTGGGTGGTGATGTCCCACTGCTTTGCCCTTTTAATTCCATCACTTAAATAAGAATTGGAGGGAACATGTTGCACAAATGTATCATGTGGCATTTACTACTGTTGTATTATCATATCTAGCATCTCTATATAAAAAATAAATCTAGCATTAGTTTTGAACTTCGATGATGTAAGGTAAACACAGAGGCATATCTTCGTCATAGTTGCATCCTTTATAGCAGAGATTTTGTTATGAAAAAAATTATTTTGTTGATGGAAGCCTTTGTGCTTCTGTCACTTAGGACGTAAGTTTCTGTAGACAATCTTAGGACGGGAACTGGGAGGCAACATCTATAGATCTACTGACACTGAAAGGTGGTTGTTAGTTAGGTTCTGATTGTGCCAATCAATAATACATAATTTTTACTAGGGTTCGGCTACAGATGCCATCCATCAACTCCTGTTTTAAAGTGTGCTTGTGAGATGCAATCCGATCTCTCTATCTTTCCCGCTGAGATGTAGAGGAGCTCGGTGTTTTAGGGTCTGGCTGTTGCTGCAGGGGAAGGTGGAGCTGCGAGGAAACAAGACAGGTGGACAATGCGACAGGAAGCAAGAATGAATTTCTAATCAATCTACTGTCTCCCTTGAGTTGGGGTGAACGTACCGACGCACCATGTTGTGTTTATTGATCTGGAATCCTAGAGGATCACCCACCCTCGTAATTCAATACTGAGATGATCTCCATAATTTCTCAAATGTGTTTTATTAAATTGGATTCCTGTAATTATCCTTGCTCTAATTTGATAGTTTTACCCTCCCGAGCATGTTGGGCTTCCATAAAAACATGAATATTTCTCAGCCATTTTATTGAAAATGTAGTCGTATGCTTTCACATTGACTCTGGATATTCTCCTAAACGAAGCTCAAGAACAATTGATTTTATCGGCAATAGGAGGCTCTTATCAGTCGCCATCAATTGCCTCAACCAGTGCCGCGTCCAGGTACACACATTGCTTCATCACCTGTGCTATCTCATCGTCTATACAATATATCCATGGGTGACCCCTGTACTCACCTCATCTCCAGATTAGAACATAAGTGTTCGTAGGAGGGTAGGATCTAGGCAACTGCAGTACTGATTGTCTAGCTAGGCAACAAAGTCGACGGGGCAAATAACATAATCTTCAGATTAAGTTATATTCGAAAGTCATTACGATTTTCATGATTGCCAGTGGTAAAACAAGCATATATTTCTTTTGATTATTGACATAGCACAGCTTAGTAGAGTGGGCCAACCAACACTGGGTTTGGGAGGTCATTTAATAGGAAACACTTCGCTGCAAGTTTCTTCACCACTGAAAACAATTCATCACAAGACTTTGTATATGCTGGCTGTCATGCATGTACATCTGTAACTAAATAATTACAGGATGCTGTGTGCTTGTTCCATGTCCAGCAGTAAAGATGTTTGAAGTTTTGTACCAGTTTCCAATAGATCATTTCCTACAACAATATTTGTTTTGCAATCCAAACAAGTAAATGTCTTAAGAAGTAGATGTTTCTGCATATCAACACACCATTCAAGTTATTTACAGAATGATTTTCTTGGAGCGATCATAATTTCACGTATGTTTACATCATTATTCATGTGTGGGTTGTATTGTGTTTTCTTTCGTGGGGTGCCGGACGCGCTACTGATGGTACTAGCATGTTTGGGCTGGGGAGACAGAGATGGTATGCGGAGTAAGAAGAGTGATTTAAGGGGAGAGAAATCCTAACAGGGGTTGGTGGAGCAGAAGAGGGCGAAGGAAGACTTGTGGGGAGCTGCGAGGAATAGATTTTGGGGTATGTTACTGTTTTATGTGTGATATCAGTTCATAATTTACTGTAGTAGTCAGTTCTCTACTTTCTATGTACTAGGTTAGTTCTCTACTTTCTATGTACTAGGTTAATTCTATTTGCTAGCCTTAAGTGTTTTTTCTATACCAACTAAATATTGTGAAAGCAACCCTGAAACATACACACATCTACTAAATGCAAAGTTGTTTCTCTGTTGGTACAAACAATCATGTAGATCAATGCATGTAGTTTCTTTTTGCACACAACATACTCTCAAGTAGTGCCGAAATTAGAATCTCAATCCCTGTCCATTATACAAGATGCAAAAGAGTTCAGAATAAGTTATTCATCATCATATTCACGCATTTTTTGTTGTAATATATATTTTGTATTTGTGTACAGTTGGACACATTACACATACATACAGTATGTCTGACTTATGCAGAAGAAAAGCAACCCTTCATATAAATTATTTGCATGCTCATAGTTATGAACTTAATAGACTTTGCCTGGCATTCATAACCATTATACTTCCTCCTGCCCAAATTTGTTGTCCTATGTAATTGTGTTTGACTTTGCGCCTACCGCTGGTAGCTGGAAATTAGATACAATAATAATCAGTTTCCTTGCTAGATTTGTTTCCTTATAGGATATCCTGCTGATTTGATCTATTTTTGGCTAGAGCACATGGGATCAAACCAGAGGTAATCAATTTTCTATGTTCACCTGATTAGTTATAAGGAATTTATTACCTCTGTTTTATTTCCAGGATACCCAAAGCAGTGGTAACATTTTTTATGGCTTTGAAAAGGTATTCTCATGTCTAAATACTAGAATTGTTTGTTCATTACTAAATTGTTAATGAGGGGTCCATGCAGTGCTTTCAGTGGAGACACTAGACCATCTGATGTTCATGTAGACATTTCTATTCAAACTTTCAAAGTGATTGTTTTCTTTTTGTGTGTACACACCGTTGTTTGTGTGCATCCAATATAAAACTTGCTATGAATTTGCACCACCTACACCCTTTTTTCATGTTTTAGTCTATATGAATTACCCACTTTATATACCACAAAAATAAATTACCCACTTTATAATAACTCACATGTTAATTAAAAGGAAAAATATCTGAACCATAGGCACTATAAGTTAAGTTGTTCAGCTAAAATTTAACAAAGAGATATTTGATTACATGGAACTCTAATGTTTCTGCAGTGTTGTAATTATATCGTCTCAGGTGTTGTTGTACGTTCCTTGTATCATGTTGACTTACTCCTTGATCAATAGGGATGCGGATACAAAATTCCGTTTTCCACTACTTATATTATCCTCATTGGACCTTAAGCTATAATCATCGGCTGTTGTTGTGTGTCTGCCTGCCTGGCAATGTTTCACCTGTATTTTTGACCTATTGTTGACTTAATTGGAACCTGAGAAAGAATTATTTTACATGTTAGAGTACTCTCATATGTTCGGAGTCATAAAACTAGCTGAGATAATGAAATAATGCCAGGTAATTGCTCGTGGTTTCAAGGTTGCGCAAAGGAGGGGAGGCATGGTTCAAGGTCGTCTTCTGGCACTGGTTTGCCAGCTAGGTCCTCGACAACATTTGCGCCTCGGATTTTTAGTTCTGTTGTTATTCCCAAAGAAACATCGTAGTTCTTTTGGATGGTCAAAGATTATTCAGTTACTGAAATACTTCTACGTGTTTAGGTGCAGACATCACAGGTGAACTACATCTTTCTATCTAAATTTCTTATGTCAAGAGCTGGGAGTATTTGAAACATCTAAATTGGTTATCTCAACACTATAATAGAAAATACTATCTCTGAAATAATAACAAAACACCGTGATAAACTAGGCACTGGAGCCATATTGACACAGACCCATGATCAATGATACATGAGCCAAGTCTTGATACACGTGAACTACTTATAGCCACCCATTGAGTACATGACTTCTTCAATCTCCTTTTCTTTTGTTTTCCAGGGCAGATATTCCACCATGCATTTTATTTGGCCATACTTAACCAAGTTGATTCATATCATTAAGTATCTTTTGGTTTTCTTCTAGTTTATTAGGCATGGACACAGACAAAAATTCTGAAGCTTCAATAATTTGGGTGGTCTAATAGTTCCTGTATAGCTTGATGTCGTATCAGGTGTAATATTTTGTTGTTGCTTGATGTTGTATCAATACAAGCTAGGGTCAACAAGGAAGAAAGGGGTTGACACATGGAGAAGCGGGAGCATAAATTTCAAAAGGTACTGAACATGTGTATGGATTACACCGGTGAGTGAATGGTGTGGCACATTGAGTCAGAGAGGAGTAGTTGCTTGTCTGGTATGAAAAATAGTTTATTTCTCGATTAGATTAAGGCCAAACTTATCTTCAACATGTGTGCTCTTTCATCACCATTTTAGAAGAGGTTCAATGCAAAATCCTCAGATTGCCAAATTTTACTTCATTGGAAGCACTTTATCAATACGTTTGTAACAATTCTCAGATTCCATGAAACATATTCGTGGCACCAAATTTAACTAAAGAATAAAGCAATCTCAATTTTGTTCTATAACAAATTAAAGCATTCTCCTGTCCTATGAGAATAGAAAACATATACTCCAATTGAAGGAAGGAGTACAAAGTTGAGTCATTTTTTAGTCACTTTTTGTGGGATGGAGGGAGTACTACATTGAAGTGATTGCCAATTCAAGGAATCATTTTCTATGGTCAGTCCAAACAAACAAAATTTAACCATATATATGGAAACAATATTTAGTTGCCATAGAAGTAATTTGACCCGAAACAGTTACCATCCAAAAAAGGAAGTGAAAAAACCATATGAAGGAAACTAAAGTTCCAAAAGCAAGGAGTATCAACATTTGAAACAAAATATATTTTCATACAAAAGTAATTTATATCTATGGAAGCAATTTTTTGTTCATCACTAATCTGTATCAATATGTGTTGTGTTCTCTTTTAGAGAAGTGAACTCTGAAATCCCTCCTCATTCCAAAGAATGAAATTCCGAGGCTGAAAGTACAAATTTGTTACGACATGGCTGACTTAGAGAAAAAATGGGCGTATTTGGAGCCGGATGGAAACATGGGCAGATTTGGAGCAGTGTGAAGACGGTGCACGCTGGTGTTGCAATGACCAAAAGAGCCAAAGTGAAAGAAGAGATGGAATGGCAATGACGCAACCTTGTCGTGTGATTCGTGTATGTATATTTGAGGTCCGTAGGAAAATATGTATTAGTGAGATAAAGTGATGGAGATGCATCTTAGGCAGAAATGGAAGCAGAGCCCAGAGATAAATAGAGAACTATTAATTTGTGAATGAACATGTAGTGGAAAGAATGTTTTCTTGTTCATATGCCACATTTTCTTACTATTTCTACTAAGGTGAGGTGCCTTGTATATGCCATATTTTTAACATACGTAGTAGAGCGAGACAACAAAACAATGACATAGAAACAACATGCAAAATCAAGTTACCGCATATTGAGATGATGGTTTATGTATGGACAAAGAGGGCTAGGGAGAAGTTCAACAAAAAACAGAGGCTAGATGGGGTGCATGGTGTTTGTAGGAATAGAGAGAAGATACTTGCATTTGTGTTTTGGTTGAACATTGCGTGCAATGTTTTCGTTCGGGGAGGATAACTTGAGCATTGTTTACAAATTTTTCTCTGGCCCGTGGCAACGCATGGGCAGTCTACTAGTGTTTGAATAAAGTATCAAGATCTTAAATGGGAGAGTCTTCACATAGTTGCATAATTATTCGACTACTCATTGATCTTCACTTATATCTTTCGGAGCAGTTTTTGTTATTGCTCTAGTACTTCACTTATATCTTTTAGAGCATGGTGGTGGATTTGTTTTAAAGAAACTATTGATCTCTCATGCTTCACTTAGATTATTTTGAGAGTCATTAATAGCATGGTAGTTTGCTTAATGTTAATATACTTGGTATTCAAGATATGTGAAACTTTCTTATGAGTGTGCTGAATACTAAGATAAGTTTGATGCTTGACAATTGTTTTGAGATATGGAGGTGATAATATCAAAGTCGTGCTAGTTGGGTGATTGTGAATTTGAGAAATGATTGTGTTGAAGTTTGCAAGTCCCGTAGCATGCACGTATGGTTAAAGTTGTGTAACAAATTTGAAACATGAAGTGTACTTGGCTTGTGCATCCTTATGAGTGGCGGTCGGGGACGAGCGATGGTCTTTTCCTACCAATCTATCCCCCTAGGAGCATGCGCCTAGTACTTGATTTTTGATGACTTCTAAATTTTTGCAATAAGTATATGAGTTCTTTTGACTAATGTTGAGTCCATGGATTATACGCACTCTCACCTTTCCGCCTTTGCTAGCCTCTTCGGTACCGTGCATTACCCTTTCTCACCTTCAGAGTTGGTGCAAACTTCGCCGATGCATCCAAAACCCCGTGATACGATACGCTCTATCACACATGAACCTCCTTATATCTTCCTCAAAAAAGCCACCATACCTACCTGTTATGGCATTTCCATAGCCATTCCGAGATATATTGCCATGCAACTTCCATCATCATCATCATGACATACATTACTTTTGTCATATTGCCATTGCATGATCATGTAGTTGACATCGTATTTGTGGCAAAGCCACCATGCATTATTTTTCATACATGTCACTCTTGATTCATTGCACCATCCCGGTACACCGCCGGAGGCATTCATATAGAGTCATATCTTGTTCTAAGTTTCGAGTTGTAATCCTTTTGTTGTAATCAATAGAAGTGTGATGATCATCATTATTAGAGCATTGCCCAAATTAAAAAAAGAGAAGGGCCAAAATATATAAAAAAAGAAAGGCCCAAAAAAAGGGCAATGCTACTATCTCTTTTTCCACACTTGTGCTTCAAAGTAGCACCTTGTTCTTCATGTAGTGAGTCTCATATATTGTGCTTCAAAGTAGCACCTTGTTCTTCATGTAGTGAGTCTCATAAGTTCTCTTTTTTATACTACTGGGAATTTTTCATTATAGAACTTGGCTTGTATATTCCTACGATGGGCTTCCTCAAATGATCTAGGTCTTCATGAGCAAGCAAGTTGGATGCACACCCACTAGTTTTCTTTTGTTGAGCATTCATAGCTCTAGTGCATCCGTTGCATGGCAATCCCTACTCCTCATGTTGACATCAATTGATCGGCATCTGCATAGCCCGTTGATTAGTGTCGTCAACGTGAGACTTTCTCCTTTTTTGTCTTCTCCACACAATCCCCATCATCATATTCTATTCCACCGATAGTGCTATATCCATGGCTCACGCTCATGTATTGCGTGAACGTTGAAAAAGTTTGAGATTATTTAAGTATGAAACAATTGCTTGGCTTGTCATCGGGGGTATAGAAGTTGGGAACATCTTTGTGTGACGAAAATGAAGCAAAGCCTAACCATATGATTTTGTAGGGATGAACTTTCTTTTGCCATGTTTCTTTGAGAAGACATGATTGCTTTGATTAGTATGCTTGAAGTATTATTATTTTTTGTGTCAATATGAACTTTTGTCTTGAATCTTTTGGATCTGAATATCCATGCCACAATTAAGAAGATTTACATTGAAATTGTGCCAAAGTATCACTCCGCATCAAAAATTCTTTTTTATCATTTACCTACTCGAGGACGAGCAGGAATTAAACTTGGGGATGCTTGATACGTCTCCAACGTATCTATAACTTTTGATTGCTCCATGCTACTTTATCTACTGTTTTAGGCAATATTCGGCTTTATTATCCACTTTTATATTATTTTTGGGACTAACCTATTAACCGGAGGCCGATCCTAGATTTGCTGTTTTATGCCTATTTCAGTGTTTCAAGGAAAAGGAATATCAGACGGAGTCAAAGTGGAACGAAATCAACTGGAGAAGTTAATTTTGGAAGGAAACCCACCTGATGGACTTGGAGTGCATGTCAGGGGAGTCCCGGGCTGCCCACGAGGGTGGGGGGCGCCCCCTGGGCGCGCCCCCCTACCTTGTGAGTACCCCGGAGGTCCACCGACGTACCCCCTGCACCCATATATACCTACGTACCCTAAAACTTCCAGAATAGAAGATAGATCGGGAGTTCCACCGCCGCAAGCCTCTGTAGCCACCAAAAACCAATAGGGACCCTGCTTCAGCACCCTGCCGGAGGGGGATCCCATCACCGGAGGCCATCTTCATCATCCCGGCGCTATCCATGACGAGGAGGGAGTAGTTCACCCTCGGGGCTGAGAGTATGTACCAGTAGCTATCTGTTTGATCTCTCTCTCTCGTGTTCTCTCTCTTGTTCCCTCTATGGCACGATCTTGATGTATCCCGAGCTTTGCTATTGTAGTTGGATCTTATGATGTTTCTCCCCCTCTACTCTCTTGTGATGAATTGAGTTTCCCATTTGAAGTTATCTTATCGGATTGAGTCTTTTATGAGAACACTTGATGTATGTCTTGCCGTGATTATCTGTGGTGACAATGGGATATCATGTGCCACTTGATGTATGTTTTGGTGACCAACTTGCGGGTTCCACCCATGAACCTATGCATAGGGGTTGGCACACGTTCTTGACTCTCCGGTAGTAGCTTTGGGGCACTTTTTGAAGTACTTTTATGTTGGTTGGATGAATCTGAGATTGTGTGATGCCTATCGTATAATCAAGCCCACGGATACTTGAGGTGACAATGGAGTATCTAGGTGACATTAGGGTTTTGGTTGATTTGTGTCTTAAGGTGTTATTCGAGTATGAACTCTTTTATAGATCGATCCAAAAGAATAACTTTGAGGTGGTTTCGTACCCTACCATAATCTCTATGTTTGTTCTCCGCTATTATTGGCTTTGGAGTGACTCTTTGTTGCATGTTGAGGGCTTGTTATATGTTCTATCTATGTTATTATTGTTGAGAGAACTTGCACTAGTGAAAGTATGAACCCTAGGCCTTGTTTCCTGCCATTGCAATACCGTTTACGCTCACTTCTATCGCTCGTTACCTTGCTGTTTTTATAATTTCAGATTACAAAAACCTATATCTACTATCTATATTGCACTTGTATCTTCACCGAACTAGTGCACCTATACAATTTACCATTGTATTGGGTGTGTTGGGGACATAAGAGACTCTTTGTTATTTGGTTGCAGGTTTGTTTGAGAGATACCATCTTCATCCTACGCCTCCTACGGATTGATAAACCTTAGGTCACCCACTTGAGGGAAATTTGCTACTGTCCTACAAACCTGTGCACTTGCAGGCCCAACAACGTCTACAAGAAGAAGGTTGTGTAGTAGACATCATTGCATCTCTTTTTTACTCTACATAATATATATATTGTCCACTGAGTACACGTAGTAACGGGAAATACGATTATTTTATTGTGACACTCCAAAAGTTTTCATTTTGGTTTTCAGCAAAATTCCTTGTTTGATTTGAAGGAGGCTATTTAAAATCTTTTAAAAAGACTCTCCCCCTCAAATATTTTCTCTTATGATAAAATCTTTTTGGGGTTATCCTCAACCTTGATGGTTGGCTTTTAAGGTTCTTCATTGGTCTTGACTCACCACAATTTATTTTTGAAAGTTTTTCTTTTAAAAAGAAATCCTTGGGCTTTGGATTTATTCCTTTTTATCTCCAACCATCCCCTTTCACCATGTCTCATATTAAATTTTTTCCCCAAAACACCTCCCTCCACTTTGGGTCAAGTCAAGTAGTCAATCCCAGCAAGTTCAACTCATTTTTGATTTTTATTCCATTTATTTTACCCCAAAACTATTTCTGTTTTTATTTTTGGACCTAGGTGGTTTACAAAGGAAGTACCAAATCCCTTTTGAGTTTTGATCTCAAACCAACTCCTCTGGCTAGTCCTTAGCACCCACAACCTAGATCCATCAAGATCCACTCTTCCACAATTCAAAATTTTCAAGTTTCACTCACTGCAAGTTTGGACCAGATTCATCATTTTTGGTGAAATTCATATTTTCTCTTCTCCAAAAATTCTACCAAAAATCAGGCAGCCCCCAGGTGCATTGAGAGCCACCTCACCAAAGATCAGCTCCAGATAAATTTCCCACATGCCTAAATCATTTCATCGAACACCTTGCCTGCACTGTTACTGTTCATGTTCAGAAATTCAGTGATTCAGGCGACCGTCAGTGTCGTTTTCTTCAGAGTCTTGGCGTCGATCTCACCAGTGCACGCTGTGGCGCCTTGCGCACTGCTTCTTCTTCTTATCCAGAGCACCGCACGCTCTCTTGGACGGGCGCAGGTGTCAGTGGCGGCGTGCCTCGCCGACGCCGGCAGCTTCTGCGGTGGCAGAGCCACCCGTGGCGTCCAGCACCGCCCAAAGCACCCGAGGCCTCCGCGTGGCCGTCTACTTGCCAGCACATGCCGCAGCACCGTCGCCATGGCCTGGCGAGCACAGGGTGCGCTCTCTGCCACCGACGGGCCCGCGAGGCGCCGTTCCGTTGAAACCACGGAGCAAGCCAAATCAAACCAAGGTTAGCTTCTGATTTAAACTAGTGGATCTCCATGTTGATGCCCAGCCACCTAAACCAACCGTCCGGCCAGTTCAACGCCATAATCGCCGCCGGAGTTATCCCGTTTGTGGGAACCGCCTCGGGCCGGCTATAAATAGCCATCCCGAGCTCGCCTTCGACCAGCACTACTCCCTCCACCTCACCAGAACCCCGCCAAGGCACCAGGAGGACGCCGAGGAGGTCTCCTTCTCCGTCTCCGGCCGCCCCGTTCCGCCTCGGGCTCTAGCTCGATCCACTCAGGTGAGGCCATCCCCGCCTCCCAAACCTCGTCAGTAGCCCTCTGGTGCACCCAGTACTCTAACCCAAGCTTCAATTCCACCTCCATAGCTCTCCCCGACGAGATCCAGCAACGCCCGAACCACCGTCCGCCGGAGTTGAGGCCGCCGTCGACGTGGTGCTCCCCGTTGACCAACTCCACCACCCGCAGGTGAGGAAGAACCCAAGGGACCCGTAGGTACCACCCACTCTTCCTAACTCGCCGTGGATCGCCGCCGGCAACCACCGCAGCCTTCGGGCGCCGGCGCGCTCTGTTTCTCCCTCGATCTTTCAAACCTGACGAGTGGGACCCCCTCGTCAGCCTCTCATTTCTATTTGAACCATTTTCTCTGGAAAGCGCCTTTGGGCAAATACGCTTTCAGTCTGAAACGTCTTTCTGGCTTTTTCTGTTCAGCCCCCTGGAAAGTTTCTGTTTCATTACAAACAAGTCCCTGGGCTAAAACTTTAATATCTTTTAAACAGAAAATGATTTTTGATTGATTCTTTTTCTATCACTTTTATTTTTCTGTCTAGTTTTTTACCATATTTATTTGAAAAATATTTGGAGCACTTTTTGTGCACACATGGTATTTACGTTAGAACGTATTTTTCTTTATACCGTAGATACCGGAGGAGGTGACGGAACCGCGAACTTCACCGAGCTAGACTCCGACTACTCTGAACCAGGCAAGCATGTTTGAACCTTTCATATGATGAGTGTTTTGCATGTTTGCATTGAGTAGTTGGTCATGGCATGTTTATAAGCATTGCAGTAGGTGTTATATTGCATGCAAAGTTGATGCAAATGAACTTCGAAACTCCATATGCTTTTTGATGTGAGTTTACATGATTATGTGGTGACATGAGAGGTGGTAAGATGGCAGTGTTGAAGCATGCCAGTCTTATGCCAAACCGTTTAACTCCAGTGTCAACGTAAATCAAGTCACGTTACCATCCGTTTCCTTTTGTGCTACCACATGTTTTCTGTAAAGAATATGGTTTAGTAAGTTGCAAACCGCTTTCCTCGTACACACCAGATAGAGAGGCCGTGATGAGGGTTCTATGGCCCTGGATTAAAGCCAGTCATCCGGTCAGGGGGCATGGGTGTTTCCGGTTGGGACCGAGACGGGGGCACCCCTTAGAGCGCGCGTATATAAATTTGATCCCATGCTATTCGAGGTTGTAGCCTCCCCGTCTCAAAGTTTTTCTTGAATGTTGCCTAGGGTGATTCCTCGCATCGTGAGGTGGAAATGGGTGTGTACTGGTTAGATGTGTTCCTACTGAAATACCGTGAACGGAACTAGTCCTTCGTGACTACTGAAATCCGTTGGCTGTGGTTAAATAGTACAAACTCTACAGAGTCAAAATCATTCAAGTAATCATATCTTGATCAATGACTGTGTTCAACCTATCTTTGTCAGTATCAGTCTTAGTGACAAAACTCCAGTGAACAAATATGAGTGTTCCGTCCGGTTAATGGTTTATTCCTATGGTTGGACTAACCCGTTTATTATCATGTGCTGAGTATTTCCTATGAGTGATATATCTTCATGAATTTATTGAATATAAATAATGAAACATAAGCCCTTTCTGTGATGTCGCTCAGACATCCGACTGTGGCATGCTTACTATTTACTTTCTATATAAGCCCTTTCTGTGATGTCGCTCAGACGTTCGACTGTGGCACTCTTGTTGTTTATTTTCAATATAAGCCCTTTACGTGATGTCGCTCAGCCGTCCGACTGTGGCATCTCTGTTATTTATTTTCATTATAAGCCCTTTTCGAGATGTCGCTCAGACGTCCGACTGTGGCATCGCTGTTATTTACTTTCATTATAAGCCCTTTCCGAGATGTCGCATAGACGTCCGACTGTGGCACGCACTGCCATTTACTTTTCAATATAAGCCCTTTATGTGGTGTCGCCCAGATGCCCGACTACGGCATGATAATTTATTTATCCAACCTTTCGAGGCGTCACTTCAGACACCCAATCGGTTTTCCGTTATTTTATTCAGATTTCGGGAGGACTACCACCTGACTTCTTTTTATTTTACATGTCGTGCAAATTTATTATTTGAATGTGCATTGCTAACTGCTCAGGGTGCATCGTGTTGCATTTGTTATATGTTATGTCCGAACTGTCTTGCGAGTACATTCAGAGTACTCACCTGGCTTGTTGATTTGGCCAGATGTTGACGAAGGCGATCTCATCGATGAAGAGTACGATAGCGAGTCCGACACCTAGAGGAGTCCCAGTCAGTCCCACGCGATCCTGGATTTGGTCACTTGTATTATATCCGCTTCCGCTACCCGAATAAATTCATCGATCCTCACTTCGACGCTTGATGAGCTGCAAGATTGGGAGTCTTGTTACCCACTCCACTGTGACATATCCACCACCACTTTTATATCGAGCCAGTAGTATGCCACCATACCCTTGTGTTATATCCGCCCTTATGTAAAATATTGGCGTGCTTGTAATAAATTGTTGAGGAGCCTCAGCTCAACCTTGTATAATATTTAATACTACTGGATTTCTGTATCAAAGATTTATCTACCAGTAAGGAGGATTTTCCTATACTGGTCTGCATAAAGGTCGGTTGTTCAATAAGCTTTTTATTGAAAAACCGGTCGTGACATTTATCCTACTATATGACAAGCAGTGAGGTACCTGATAACTTAGCTATCCGTGATGGACTCTCTTGAACACCATCATTATTTATATCTGCGTGTTTGAGCTGTGCATTTGTCGATGGCCCTGGGAGTTGAGGTAGTAGGGCAGTGGCCTGGGTCCAAAGTAATGGAAGTAGCACAAAAACATTTTTTTAGTGTAGGATTTTCCTTGCTCAAGCCTGCCTACTAGAATCGCTAGTGCTTGAAGGAAAAGTGATTGAAAAACAAATGAATTGGAAAGTTTCCTATGGTACTACTATTCATGAATTTGGTTCAAAGGAATGGAGCAAAGGAAAACTGTAGGATTTGTTCCTTTAATGTCTCCTTGAAAGAAAAAATGTATGAATTTTAATTTTCACTTGTCCTCCTTTTCATATTCCTATTCATGAAGCACAAGACTAAGAGATAGTAGCATAATAGCATTATAATCGTACATTTTCTTGTGGTTTGACTTAATCTCACCATGCTTCTTTGCATCCTGTAATCTTCCAATTGTTGTGAATCAAACACTCAGATTGGCAGAAATCCTATGTTTTTAAATTGTCTATTTTGCACGTGCATTCCTATCCTATTCCTGTCTATTTCCTATCCCTGCATTGTTGGAATCCTCCAATTCAAATGAGCCCTTAAAGAATTACTTCTCTTACAGACAGTTGTCAAAGAAAATCTTGTGTGGTTTGTCTCGCTCCTGCTGCACCGTCGTCCACCCCAGCTCAGCTGCTCCAACGACAGAAGGGTCCATCACAGCAGGGATCCGGCCTCCAGAATGTCTTTTGCCGCCTCAGATCTTCTTCCCCGCCACCGACAGCCATGAAAACTGCATTACCATCATCAACCGAGCAGATGACCTCGAGGACTACACGGGTCCGCAAGAGAGGTAGCACCCTTTCGTGTCTGCTTACGTTATGCATCGCTTAATATTACATGCTACTCTATCGTCTTGTTCACCGATTAGAGTCTGAGTTAGCTCCAAAATAATGGTCAAACTTGAGTTTTTAAATGGTTGTGGGGTACATATCGGGGCCGCAATCAATAGTATCTATCTACTATCTGCTTAATCTCCGGTGTCTACTATGAGTTTCATGTTGGGTGGGAAACAAACATTAAAGAAGCCATTATCTGTATTTTTTAACTGAAGCCATTATTTGCCTGCTATTATTGGTTTTGGGTCTATCCACAGGTTGCTACCATCACTCTGGATTTCTGCATGCACTCCTTACTTAATCTCACTATGTTTTATTCCTATGCATGATAGTTATTGTAAACAATGGAACTGAACATGTAGAGCAAAAGAGACAAGCCTTGCATGGCAATAAAATTCCATGCAGACATCGCTCCATGGTAGGCGCAAAGGCAGCCCTCTTCCATGCATTTCGGATTGTAATCGAGAGGAAGGTATCTGTTCTGAGGGGGATTCAGAAGGAGAAGACAACTCCTATTTACCCCCTAAGGTCTTCGCTCTAAATTGGCATGCTAATGTTGGTTATATCATGCATATGGTCCCTTGCATTGCTTACTTTATACATCAAATATGTCATCTTCTTAGTTTAGACATCCTTTGTGCGAATGCCATCTGTTTAGTTTATTCATCATTTATGTGAATTATGCAACGCCATCTTGTTTAGCCAGGCATCATATATGTGAATTTTGCAATGCCATCCTGCTTAGCCAGTCATCTTATATGTAAATTATATCAGGCCATCCTTTTTTTCCGTTACCCATTACATTTGTCAACAATGTTAGTACATTCAACTGCTCTGGAGTGAAAACAAGGTCTTCAGAGCAGACTATGCTATCTGACGAAGCGCATATCTCGCTGGTTAGAGATAGCTCCTC
>NC_041385.1:708846077-708846449 GCF_002162155.2 Triticum dicoccoides
CAAAAATGTTATTACATTCAACTGCTCTTTATGTGCATCAGCCATTTGACACGGTGATGGCAAATTCTGGAGTGAAAACAAGGTCTTCAGAGCAGACTATGCTATCTGACGAAGCGCATATCTCGCTGGTTAGAGATAGCTCCTCAGAGGAGGATTCAGAGACAGATGACCAGTCCTATTCCCCCCCCCCCCGAGGTGTATGCTCTAACTTGGCAGGGTTATGTTGCTCATATCGTGCGTATGGTGTCTCGCATTGCTATGTCATTTGATTAGTTTAGACATGCTTTGTGTGAATGCCACCTATTCAGTGTCTAATTACCATATATGTGAATTATGCATTGTCATCTTGTTGCAAGACATTATATATATGAA
>NC_041385.1:708846484-708898379 GCF_002162155.2 Triticum dicoccoides
TATGTTGCTCATATCGTGTGTATGGTGTCTCGCATTGCTATGTCAATTGATTAATTTAGACATGCTTTGTGTGAATGCCACCTGTTTAGTGTGTAATTACCATATATGTGAATTATGCATTGCCATCTTGTTGCAAGACATTATATATGTGAATTATGCAATGCTATCTTGTTACAAAGGCATTATATATGTGAGTTATGCAATGCCATGCTGTTTAGCCAATCATCATGTATGTGAATTATATCATGCTATCATTTTTTGTATTATGTGTTCCATTTGTCGACAACGTTTGTATATTCAACTACTCTTCCTGTGCATCAGCCATTTGAAGCGGTGATGGAAGTATATGGAGTGAAAAGAAGGTATTCAGAGCAGACAATGCTACCTGCTGAAGCAGACATCTTGCTGGTTACAGAGAGCTCCTCAGAGGAGGATTTGGAGACTGATGACCATTCCTATTTCCCCCTAAGGTCTGTGCTCAAACTTGGCAGGGTTATATTACCCATGTCATGCATGTTGTCTTGCATTGCTTAGTTTTTACATCATATATGGATTGCCATCTGCTTACTTGCTTACTATATAAATCATATATTTGAATTATATCATGCCATCATGTTTACATAGTACATACACATCATCTATCTGAATTATAGCATCACAACCCATTTAATAAAGACATCATATATTTATATCATCTCATCCTGTTTAGTGTTTACAATCATCATATTTTGAATTATGGCATTCTATCCGTGAATGTATGTGAATTATGGCATGCTAACCTATTTAATAAACACATTATATAGTTATATCATGTCATCCTGTTTACATAGTCATCATATTTTGAACTACGTCTTTCCATATTTTTTAGTTAGCCATCATAATGTGAAATTGTGTAATGCTATCCTGTTTAGTTAGCCATCATATATGTGAAATTGTTTCATGCTATCCTGTTTGGTTAGACAACATAAATATGAATTATTTCATGCCCTCTTTTATTCCCCACTATCCATTGCACCTGTCTATCATACAATGTCTATACTTTCAATTACTTTTCTTGTTTATCAGCCATTTGAATTTGAGAGGGTGATGGCAGTATCTAAGGGAGTAACAACACGGTCTTTAGAAAAGATAGTGCTACCAGTTGATGTAGATAGAACCACGGTTGTACTTGCCCAAGGACCAGATCCACCACACATAACCCAGACTCTCGCAGATTGTACCCCTACCCAGTTGGACAGTGAACCAGCTACACCCCTTCTAACCCCAACCCCGGCAGATAGTAACCCAGTTCTAGTGGACACAGCACCGTCTCCACCACAGATCACCCAAACACTAGCAATTAGTAAGGGAACTACAGTGCCCAAAGCACGAGGACCACCACTCTGAATCCCAACTCAACGCTTAAAGGAGAAGAAGATTTGTTCTCAGGTCAGGTTCTGTAGCTATGGTTCATACTCCTCTGCTCTTGCATTACTGTATTTACTCATACCAACTATTTTCAAATTTGAAGGATGGAATTGAAACTCCAATGGTGCAACAGGTATGTTTTAAACCTGTTTCTTTAACTGGTTTGCTGTTGTAACCTGCTCTATGTTGATTTTAGTTTCAATTGAATAAAAAGTTATGTTCTCATGTCATGCACATTACAAGTGTTGTTATTGCTCTATAGTTTCCCACACTTATGTTCTATCTATTCTGCTTTGTCTTGAACAAATATTATTTGAACTGTGTCTCTATCTTGATTTGGCAACAAAAACTAGAATGATATAGACCATAAAGTGACCATGGTACATAGATATATGTTTGTTTCATGTTGTTATCCTGTCCACTTTACTACTGAACTCATTTACCAAAATGAGTTTCATATACAACATGGTAAACCTGTGATGTGTCTACTTGTTTCTCTTTTAGAATGCAGACACAATATTGGAGAACAGTACCGCGTTATGCAATGGTAAAGGAAGTAATGAAGATAAGGTTCAAGATAGTGAGACATCCCTGTTGGTCTCCAAGAAAGCTAATAAAAACTATCTTGACGACAGTGAGAGAACCCAAAAGTCCTGTCTTGATGTAGTGTTCGAGTTACTGGCCACTACTGCTGGCACAAGCTCTTCGAACTCGCTACCTGAATCAGTTCGTCTTCTTGAGTCTCCAGTTCAAGTTGAAAGACATCGATCAGATGTGCTGCGACAGGAAGCTGAAGGACTGAGGAAGTCCCTGCAGAATTCAGATGCATATTTCCTGGTGCAACAGCAAGCGCTGGAGGATTTAAGCGCCAAACAAGAGAAAGTTAATAAGCTTGCTAAGCATCTTTCCAGCATTATGGGTACCCAGGATATTGTTTCTTGAGATCTTTTGAAGTGGTTTCAGTTCTGGTTTTGTTTTGCTGCGGCGTTTATTTCTGCTGGTCGCCAACTTTGACAACCAGTGTATATGATATGCTGCTTTGTTCCCTATATTTGCATTGGTGGTGAACTTTGATGCCCAGTGATGTAATATGTGTAATAGCCGTGATAGCCTAGCATAAGTTGCTTGCTTATTTATTTCCTTGTTGTCTTGTTTATTTGTTTGCTTGTAGTCAGTGCAGTTCTTTTTCCGCGGTTTGCTAGTGGCCGCAATGACCTATTTTTTAAAACTAGGCTGCAATAACCTATATTTGTACTGGTGGTGAACTTTGATGCCCAGTGGATGTAATATGTGTAATAGCTGTGATAGCCTAGCATAAGTTGCTTGCTTACTTATTTCCTTGTTGTCTTGTTTATTTGTTTGCTTGTAGTCAGTGCAGTTCTTTTTCCGCGGTTTGCTAGTGGCCGCAATAACCTATTTTTTAAACTAGGCCACAATAACCATGGGCTACAAACTTACTGTAGTGACACTGGGCCTCCTACCGGCCGTAGAAACAATGGGCCTTCTACAGGTCGTAGAAACAATGGGCCTTCTACGGGCCGTAGAAATGGGCCTTCTACGGGCCGTATCATCAATGGGCCTTATATGGACCGGACGATCGATCGGCCAAACATGGGCCAATAACAGACTGCATTATGGCCGTAAACGGGCTATAGTTCGAATCATCCATTCATGGGCTGACCATAACGGGCCATCGTTAATAGGCCGTATTTGATGACGCTATGAAAATGGCCCAACGTATTAACGGACCACAAATGGGCTGACTGTAACGACGCGCTGAATTTGTCCCACAAGCAGAACATGACAGTAACGGGCCGTAAGTAAACGAATGCTGGAAATGAGCCCAAGAATAAATGGGCTCTGAGAAGGCCGAAAGATAACATGGGCTAGAAACGGCTCAACGGAATAACGGGCCGTTAATGGGTATAAAGTGATACACTGTTCATTACGGGCCAGTTTCACCACGGGCTGTTAATGGGTGTAAAGTGATACACTATTCATTACGGGCCAGTTTCACCATGGGTCGTTAATGGGCCAAGAGTTACAAAGGGCCTCATATGGGCCGAAAGACGTCCTGGGCCATACATGGGCCAGAAGTGAAAACGGGCTGGAATTTGGATGGCCCAGATGACGCTGTTGGGCCTAATTCGGATAGGGCGTAACAGGCCTTGGGTTAGCGGGCTATAAATGGGCTATATGCGAACAGGCCATTAACAGGCTTTCCATGGGTCGGCCCGCCACCTTTTGACCAAGTCAAACGGGCTGGCCTTGTGGCACCCCGGCTCAGAGAAAACCGGAACGCCCCATATTCCAGCCCAGAGATCGAGATGAAGTCTTCTGGAATACGGCACTACTTAGCATAGAACAAACCAGCTCTTTATTATTACACGATTATGATTACAAGGTCTCCGATATTACAATGAATAACATCGGCACGGTGACACTACGCCATCCTTAGTTGCTCTATGCAAGCTGCAGAACAACTCGAAGCAGCGGAATAACTCTAGCAGCGGAACAACGACGACGGTGGTGAACTCCACTCTGCAGGGACTCTGGCTAGAATGCTTATCCCAGCTCGCACAAACAGAAACCACGGCAAGCAAGCAATCAAATCTGGCATGACCTGCAAGCTGGCATGACACACCAGGTCAGTACATTGAATGTACTTGCAAGCTCAAAATAACCAAAAGCATTCAATATAGACAACAGCATGGCAATTACAAGTTAAGCAGGAATTATCATGATATCATCAGAACAATATAACATGAACAAGATGAACATGATACGGCTAACACAACATGAACATGGCAGGAACATATTAATCTGACAATGCTAGCATGCAACATGATGACACTATCATGCACTACTTATTCTGCTCGGCTTACTTGGTAACTGTCACATGCATCACTTACCAACCTCGGACATCACACGATCATCTCAGGATCAAATCGAGCTTGGTATAAACAATACCGTAGCGATCAGTAAATGACCACAAGGAGCTTGATCTTTACCCATGATTCTCGCACAACATCACGAATATACAACGACTCGGTATCCTCGATACCACCGTGTGATCCTTACGGCGATCACAACCACGACCAACACTTGGTCTCAAACTGTGATCCTTACGGCGATCACAACCAACTTATCTCATCATCGAACCGGGGTTGTCATTACTCAAGTTATTATTATTACTATTTACTCATGGTGTACCCTACTTTCGAACTGGGCCCTTATCTGCGGGCGCGGCTATCGATAGATTTAATATACACTCTGCAGAGGTTAGTACACTGCACCCACACTACGGAACCCATGGCCTTGCACTCCCATTCAGGTGGACCAACAGTGTTCCGACAAAACCGTTCTACTGCCATGACACTCTCCCGGCCACTCCGACTCACTCCCCACTGGGTTAAGTCATGGGTGGCCCCGTGTATACCTCAAGACACCTCAAACCACCCTCATGGCCCAAAACAATAAACCGTCCCAAACAGGGACATGTGCACATAACAACAACAACAAGCACACAAGGCTTATGTCCGCATACCTGATCAGGGTAGCGCGCGCCCATAACCTTCCCTCGTTGGAGGCACCGGCGAGAGGCACACCAATAGACCCAGTTAGGACCGTCCCATACCGGTAAGCATGGTTCACTACTAGCAAGCATAAACATATGAGAGGAAATACTAGCAGGTAGAACATGATAACAGAGTACCAGACAACATAGCACAATGTAAACATGCAAATCTAAACATCTCTGGAACAACGATAACCATCTTTTCAACAAGCAAATATTTAATAAAGATTCAAGTTGAAAATCATGGCTACTGCATGACTATCACGCAAGTGGGTATTGTGGCTTGCCCGGGGTGGAAGAAATCACCGGGGAGAAATGCGAGAAACTTGCAGAAAGAATAGCCGGAAATCTTTCTCTCTCAAAGGGGGCTGAATAAGGGCAAGGGCATAATGGTCATTTTCACAGTGTCAAACTATAGTGAAAGCATGACCAATAGAACGGTCTCGACGAAACAAAGAAGTAGGCTTTGGAATCACCTCATTTGGAGTTACAGTTGAAAAGTTACAAGGTGAAGAAGATCAGGGACCAATCTGTGAATATTTTCATCACCAACGGGTCCCTGGGAGGAAAAACTGGAAGCGCATAAGGATAAATACGTTTTCTGAAAGTGAAAACGTATTCTGAACCGAAGTAGAATGAAAATATGTTTTCACAAAAGAAAAGCGTACCCGAGAGAAACCCGTCTCCACTTATCCACGTGGGCTGAGGCGCCTGGGCCACTTGCGCGTGGGACACAGGGGCAGGGGGAGGGGCCAGCGAATCGTCATCTTCCTCGTCCCCTCGCTCATGTTCGCTTGTGAATAGAGAGGAGAGCAGGGAGGGGATGACTCTAGGGAAGCCGGCTCTGGCCGACTCCGGCCCGGGCGAGGCCACCGGCGGGTTCAGGGCGGAGCACCGCATCCATTCAGAGGTAAAGGATGCGCCGGATAGTGGTGGAGAGGCGGGGAGGCACGGAGACCGGGGAGGCTATAGAGAGCTCGGGTGGTGAAGGTACTCGGCGAAGCAGCGGCTCCGGCGAGGGGGCAAGGGGTGGGGCGAAATGCGGAGACGAGGAGAACGCGGTGCATAGCTCGGGAGGAGAGGGGAGGGGCTAGGCTCGCCAAAAACGAGGAGGAGCCGAGGCGGCGGAGACGAACTATGGCAAAAATAAGAGGGGGCCGAGGGCTCCGGTGGGCTAGGAGGGACGAGGAGGGGCTTGGGACCTTCGGGAGGGCTCAGGGGTCCTTATATAGGCGCGGAGGAGGGCTCTAGAGCTCACGGACGAGCTCGCAACCAAGCTTTAATGGCGGGCAGAGGCTGGACGTGGCATGAGCGTGGAGCTAGCGACTCATTTATGGAGAACAACGATGAGGAAGAGGCACAGGGAGATGCAGAGGCTCACGAGTCAGCTACGAGACATGGTTGAAGGTCGAGACGAGGAGGGAGGAGATGAGCACAGGGACAAGAAGAAGCCAGAGCGCGCAATCTGCATGACGCAAGCGTGATCAGCACACGCACTAGTGCAAATAGCTCATTCTGGACGGGCCAACCATGTCTAGTGGAATGATCCTAGTGACCTAAGTATAAATGAGGAAACAACTCATGCCAAATGGACAAGCCAAAATGGCACTTGCTCCACAAACATCATTTCTGTCCAGAAACTTGGAATAATTATGGTGATCAAATGGATCAATGAAATGATGCCAAATTGGGTGGGGAGATGTTTTATGGGTAGAATAATGATCTGGTAATTTATCAGGATTTTTGAAGCAATATAAAATACACTTGCTTCACAACCTGAAAATATTGCCAGAAACCTAGATTTGCTCCTGTGCTCACATAGATGATTGGATGGGGCTGCAAATGGGTGGGGTGGGTTACTATGAGCACATTAAGGAGGGTGCAAAAGTTCATCTCATTTGGATACTCCTAGCTAGTACTTCCTTCACAAAGTCTTCTGTCTGACAGAAACTTTGAAAATGCACTGAGGAAGATTGGCTAGGAAAAGTGCATGAGGAAATTATTTGGTCATATAAACATGCCCAAAAAGGTTGGGAGCCACTAGGAAAATATAAATGACACTTCCTTCACAAAGTGCCATGCAGGGCAGAATAGAAAAAGGATATTGGAGAATTATTTTTGAACATGGCAATGAATTTTTTTGCCATATTTGATCACGATATGACCCAAACAATTTATGAGAATATTTGGGAATTTTTGGAGTGATGGAAATATGGGTTGCTTCACAACCTAGGGCAATCTAAGTTATTCCTTTAATAGAAAAGGAATATTCCCAATAAAAAGAATATTGGGATTTGGGCTAGGATGAAAATGACAGGGTCTAGGGAAGGATTTGGGAATGACAAGCCACTCTGGAAGCAAAGAAGAGGACATCTTCTTCAGTTTACAGACCACAAAGCCACGGAAAAAGAATACTCAGGCAAAAACCTCGAAAAACAAAAGAAAAAGAAATGGCCAAAAATCAGGCTGTCACAAACCTTACCCCCTTAAAGAAATCTCGTCCTCGAGATTTGGTTGCCTAGGGAACTAGTACGAATATTCTGACTTAAGGAAACCGTTTCCAACCCGGGTATCCTTTTTCCTTTATTGTTGTTCCCACTAAATTTTTATCTGACTGGCCCTGGGTGGTTTGCTTTATTGTATCCACATTCTGACAGATCTTACCTGGCTTGCTCATGCTTATATAGGCTCCAATTTCTTTTTGATCTGCTGACTAGCTAGGTGTGATTTAATTATCACGACTGAAATATATGTCCGTCTCACAAATCCAAAAGTGATTTCCGCTGGGTGTGCCACCCGGCACTGACAACCTTTCATGTAATGATGATTAGATTTTTATGGTGAAAACTCAAACTCTGATTCAGTGCATTGGGTTTCTCCACTATATGAAGGTCCTTTGGTTTCCAAACAGTGAGTTAAAACATAACCGTTTCCTGACAGATTCTGACTCATCGCAAAAGTTTCTGAATCATCTTAACCGGTTCCACTGTCGTGAGTATCGGATCCGTACCAAATACTAGATTGTCTCTTGTCACGGCCAGCATAAAGGGTTTGGCCTGTATGATAATATCTGCAGACTTGACTGACGGTGGTTCTGACGGAAAATTTTTGTTCACGACAGGCTATCCATGATGATTCATATAAGTGAGAACTCAGGCTTTCAGACTGTTATTCCTCATGCCGATTACTCATGTTGTAGGCATATCCATGTGGATCAATACTGACTTAGACTGTCCGAGGGATCTGCACCATCGGGGTCGTGTACAATTTTCATACCTGCATCACTGGTCTTGCTCCTTCATTATTGTTTTCTTGGTCTGGATCTTTGGCTAAAAGAGCTGGGCCATATTGCTTCTTGTATGACCATAGGTACTGTCGGTGCAATTTTTTAGGAATTGTAGCTTATCCTCATTTTTCTGACAGGGTAACCCATTAAATGGAAGGTTCAACACCTCTCAAGTTCTGATCGTTGGGAAATGATCATCCGAAACCCTTGCAAGAAATCGGCAAATAAATCAGTAGCCACCAGAATGGTCTTTACAATTCAGATCTGGGACATTACTGGAATAACTCAACCACGACTCAGGACGGACGAAAAGCAGCTCAGAGCATGAGACCGAGTCGATAAGAAGAAGGTGGCAACTCCCTAAAATAGCCAAAAAGAAGCTATAGGGCTACTGTCACAAAAAGAAACTCAACAGCTGTACGAGACGGACGAAAAGCAGCTCAGACTCGTGACAGTTGTTGAAGAGAGAAACAAAAATCGGCATCCACCCCGAATAGCTAGAAACAGCTCAGATCACAGGCGTGGTGCCGTCATTGGAGAAAAGGGGACAAGGGCTCATCAGGATCATTTTCCATTTCACCAGTTCTTGTATGGAGCTCATTGATGTCGTCAATCCTCATAATCCTTTCTCACACTGCGGTGTATACTGGCTTTCTTCTATTAACCATCCTCACGTGGTAGTCAGATCCTCATCCGAGTGACTAGTAAGTTCTTGATGGTATGCTCATTGCATATATATGAGGACCTGATTCTGAGACAGACGCATATTCTGACTGATTCCTTATTCTGACCAAAATGTTGCCGATCTGATTCTTGGGATTCACTGCCACATGCTGTCAATTCACAGCGTACTACCTTGTACCAATGTCTTACTGAGGAATATTTGCTGGCTTGTGCTCAAAACTTTCATGGGACAGCTTGCTGAAGAAGACTGGGTATCGTGCTTTAGAAGCTTACCCCCTTAAGGACTTTGCTGGGGAAAGACTCAGTACCTTATGCCGAAAGTCTTCACGGTTGCTTAGTGAAGAAGAGAGAGTACCTTGCGCGAGGAGTCATCCATGTATCATACTGAGGAAGATAGATGAATCTAGCCTTGGAAGCTTCTCTGGTATCTTGCGAGGGAAAAGTGGGTTGCTTACACCAGAAACTTCTTATTGTGATATGCGGACTAATTTCCACATATGTAACCATCTTAATATTTTTGCTATTGATTTCTTGCATGGAACGGGGTTTTGCAGGACTATTCTCCTTTCCGAGTACATGCCATATTTTTGCTTGCTTCCAGGTACATCGAGTTCCAAAATCATCCTCAACGAAAAATTAAACTTGTATCTGAGCCATACCTTTGATAATATTCGGTCAACCTTGCACACAATTTATCTTCTTGCTGATTTAATCATTTTGTTGTGATGAGCGCACGCTAATGCAAACTTGATACTGACGGTCCACCCAGGATTTCTTTTGCATTCGGACGAGATATTCCAATTTTCATTGTAGTCTGCTGATAATTCCATTCTGTTTAGCTGAGTTTCCAAATATATGCATTTCTTGCTGACTCTTCGGGTCCAGTCTCGGCTGACGAGCACTTTAATAGGGGAAAAATTTGTAACACCGAAGGCCCAAAGAAAGGAACAACAGAAACGACCAAAACAAAAGCACACAAGCATACTACTAATATAATTAATCAAGCAATCATCACATATTACTGCTACTCACACAATAATATGCATGCACACCTAAGCACACAAATCTCACGGATACTCCGGTATTGCGATCTAATATGCTGTGGCGGCGTGCACGAAAATTATATCCATGTGTGGAAGGCCTTGGCATAACTGAAGCTACACCAAGCACTGGCTCAATAGTGGCTGGATCTGGACGGATACACAGGTGAGGACGGACTTAACGATTAAGTAGCGAGACAAAAAAGTCATGACTACCTCATCATCAAGCGTACGAAGGGAATCATACCCGTCTAAAGAATGAAATGACAAGGCAAGATAACAGTGGAAGACTAGGTCTAATGGCATTGCCCTTTTCTAATAACAAAGGTCAGTAAGGGTTGCCAAAAGAACGAGATGGAGGGCATGGATGATGATGTGGTCGCATCACACTTAAGAGCAAGCATGATAAGAAGGAGGGCGTAGGTAATGGATTGGAACCGATACCACCTACACTCACAAGATTAACCGTTAGTACAAATACTAAGGCTATATGCATGCTATGCGACAAACAAATGCAGCAATCAAGTGCAACAAACCAACTGGGGTCTATACTACCACTTTCTAACGTTCGCGCGGTCTAGGGCGTCCTACAGCCAGACTTGCTCTGATACCAAGCCTGTGGCACCCCGGCTCAGAGAAAACCGGAACGCCCCGTATTCCAGCCCAAAGATCGAGATGAAGTCTTCTAGAATACGGCACTGCTTAGCATCGAACAAACCAGCTCTTTATTATTACATGATTATGATTACAAGGTCTCCGATATTACAATGAATAACATCGGCACGGCGACACTACGCCATCCTCAGTTGCTCTATGCAAGAAGCAGAACAACTCGAAGCAGCGGAATAACTCTAGTAGCAGAACAATGACGACGGAGGTGAACTCGACTCCGCAGGGACTCTGGCTGGAACGCTTATCCTAGCTCGCACGAACGGAAACCACGACAAGCAAGAAATCCAATCCGGCATTACCTGCAAGCTAGCATGACACGCCAGGTCAGTACATTGAATGTACTTGCAAGCTCAAAATAACCAGAAGCATTCAAGAGAGACAACAGCATGGAAATTACAAGTTAAGCAGGAATTATCATGATATCATCAGAACAATATAGCATGAACAAGATGAACATGATATATACGGCTAACACAACATGAACATGGCATGAACATATTAATCCGATAATACTAGCATATAACATGATGACAGTATCAGGCACTACTTATTCTGCTCGGGTTACTTGGTAACCGTCACATGCATCACTTACCAACCTCGAACATCACACGATCATCTCAGGATCAAATCGAGCTTGGTATAAAAAATACCATAGCGATCAGTTAATGACCACAAGGAGCTTGATCTTTACCCATGATTCTCGCACAACATCACGAATATACAATGACTCGGTATCCTCGATACCACCGTGATCCTTATGGAGATCACAACCACGACCAACACTTGGTCCCAAACCATGATCCTTACGACGATCACAACCACGACCAACACTTGGTCTCAAACTGTGATCCTTACGGCGATCACAACCAACTTATCTCATCATCGAACCGGGGTTTTCATTACTCAAGTTGTTATTATTATTGTTGACTCATGGTGTACCCTACTTTCGAACTAGGCCCTTATCCGCAGGCGCGGCTATCGATAGATTTAATATACACTCTGCAGAGGTTAGTACACTGTACCCACACTACGGAACCCATGGCCTGGCACTCCCATTCAGGTGGACCAACGGTGTTCTAACAAAACCGTTCTACTGCCATGACACTCTCTCGGCCACTCCGACTCACTTCACACTGGGCTAGGTCATGGGTGGCCCCGTGTCTACCTCAAGACACCTCAAACCACCGTCATGGCCCAAAATAATAAACCGTCCCGAACGGGGACATGTGCACATAACAACAACAACGGGCACACAAGGCTTATGTCCGCCTACCTGATCAGGGTAGCGCGCGCCTATAACCTTCCCTCGTTGGAGGCACCAGCGAGAGGCACGACAATAGACCCAGTTAGGACCGTCCCATACCGGTAAGCGTGGTTGCACTGGTCAACATCGTTTCAGCGGCACCATGACTCAGCTAATAGTAGTTCAAGTTCAATTTAACCCGGTTAACTTGAATGCAAATATGCTAAGCCATGATAAAATGCATGAACATGATATCAACATAATCATGAGGGTATCACATAACTATCCACCATATCAACAATAAATCATATCCACTGAGCATGGCATACTGACTAGCATGACCATCACCAACATCAACATGTACTACTATCAAGCATAAACATATGAAAGGAAATACTAGCAGGTAGAACATGATAACAGAGTACCAGACAACATAGCACAAAGTGAACATGCAAATCTAAACATCTCCGGAACAATGATAACCATCTTTTCAACAAGCAAATATTTAATAAAGATTCAAGTTGAAAACCATGGCTACTGCATGATTATCATGCAAGTGGGTATTGTGGCTTGCCTGGGGTGGAAGAAATCACTGGGGAGAAGTGCGAGAAACTCGCGGAAAGAATCGCTGGAAATCTTTCTCTCCCAGAGGGGGCTGAATAAGGGCAAGGGCATAATGGTCACTTTCACAGTATCAAACCATAGTGAAAGCACGACCAACAGAACGGGCTCAACAAAACAAAGAAGTAGGCTTTGGAATCACCTCATTTGGAGTTACGGTTGAAAAGTTACAAGGTGAAGAAGATCAGAGACCAATTTGTGAAAATTTTCATCACCAACGGGTCCCTCGGAGGAAAAACCGAAAGCGCATAAGGATAAATATGTTTTCTGAAAGTGAAAATGTATTCTGAACCGAAGTAGAATTAAAATACGTTTTCAGGAAAGAAAAGCGTACCCGGGAGAAACCGGTCTCCACTTATCCACGTGGGCTGAGGCGCCTGGGCCACTGGCGCGTGGGACCCAGGGGCAGGGGGAGGGGCCAGCGAATCATCGTCTTCCTAGTCCCCTTGCTCCTATTCGCTCGTGAACAGAGAGGAGAGCAGGGAGGGGACGGTGCTGGGGCGGCCGGCTCCGGCCGACTCCGGCCAGGGCGAGGCCACCGACGGTTTCAGGGCGGAGCACCGCATCCACTCAGAGGCAAAGGAGGCACCAGAGAGTGGTGGAGAGGCGGGGAGGCGTGGCGATTGAGGAGGCTATAGAGAGCTCGGGCGGTGAAGGTACTCGGCGAAGCAGCGGCTCCAGCGAGGGTGCAAGGGGTGGGGCGAACCATGGAGACGAGGAGAATGCGGTGGACAGCTCGGGGAGAGAGGGGAGGGGTTAGGCTCGCCAGAAACGAAGGCGGCCGAGACGAACTCCGGCAAAAAGAAGAGGGGGCCGAGGGCTCCGGTGGGCTAGGAGGGAAGAGGAGGGGCTTGGGACCTTCGGGAGGGCTCGGGGGTTCTTATATAGGCGCGGAGGAGGGCTCTAGAGCTCATGGACGAGCTCCTGACCAAGCTTTAATGGCGGGCAGAGGATGGACATGGCACAGGCGTGGAGCTACTGACTCGTTTATGGCGAATGGCAATGAGGAAGAGGTACACGGAGATGCAGAGGCTCATGGGTCAGCTACTAGACATGGTTGGAGGTCGAGACGAGGAGGGAGGAGACGAGCACAGGGACAAGAAGAAGTCAGAGCGCGCAATCTGCATGAAGCAAGCGTGACCACCATGCGCACTAGTGCAAATAGCTCATTCTAGACGGGCCAGCCATGTCCAGTGGAATGACCATAGTGACCTAAGTATAAATGAGGAAACAAATCGTTCCAGGGGCAAAGAAGTGATTTGCACTCAGCTCCAAAGTAAATCAGCAACCAAGTGTTTGTGCTGTTCAGTGGGGACACCAGCTAGGTAACTCAGTAAATAGCTTGTCTGGGAGGTTTATCTATCGAAGGACTTTCATCCTCGAGGTTCTGAGGGGAAATGGACCTAGATTTACTGCAGTTGCTTCACAACTGACCAAAATGGTCCAGAAACTAGATCATGATGGTGCACTCACATGGAGTGGTTGAATGCGATGCAACTTGGCAAATCCACATGATATGGACATATAAAGATGCTGTAAAAAGATCATGCCAAATGGACAAGCCAAAATGGCACTTGCTTCACAAACATCATTTCTATCAAAAAACTTGGAATAATTATGGTGATCAAATGGATCAATGAAATGATGCCAAATTAGGTGGGGAGATGTTTTATGGGTAGAATAATGATATGGTAATTTATCAGGATTTTTGAAGCAATATAAAATACACTTGCTTCACAACCTGAAAATATTGCCAGAAACAAAGATTTGCTCCTGTGCTCAGATAGATGATTGGATGGGGCTGAAAATGGGTGGAGCGGGTTAATATGAGCACATTAAGAAGTGTGCAAAAGTTCATCTCATTTGGATACACCTAGATAGTACTTCCTTCACAAAGTCTTCTATCTAACAGAAACTTTGAAAGTTCACTGAGGAAAATTGGCTAGGCAAATAAATTTTAACTTGTGCATGAGGCAATTATTTGGTCATATAAACATGCCTAAAAAGGTTGGGAGCCACTAGGAAAATATAAATGACACTTCCTTCACAACCTGCAGAATAGAAAAAGGAATATTGGGGAATTATTTTTGAACATGGCAATGAAAAGTTTTGCCATATTTGATCAAGATATGACCCAAACAATTTATGAGAATTATTTGGGAATTTTTGGAGTGATGGAAATATGGGTTGCTTCACAACCTAGGGCAATCTGAGTTATTCCTTTAATAGAAAAGTAATATTCCGAATAAAAAGGATATTGGGATTTGGGCTAGAATGAAAATGACAGGGTCTAGGGAAGGATTTGGGAATGATAAGCCACTCTGGAAGCAAAGAAGAGGGCATCTTCTTTAGTTTCCAGACCACAAAGCCACGGGAAAAGAAAACTTAGGCAAAAACCTCGGAAAAACAAAAGAAAAAGAAAGGGCCAAAAATCAGGCTGTCACAGGCCTTTTCACAGGAATGGGCCTCTGTTAGGCCGTGCCACATGTCGACGTATCATAGGCGCCTGAGTGGATGACATCTATCCCAACGATGAGCCGACATGTGTTTCCTCCATCCAATGATGATCTTACACGTGGAAAATCCCCATTGGTCGGGGCTATTAACGGGTCATCGGATCCAAAACCTGACCCGATAGCTTAACGGAGTTCCGTTACGGTGGATGCCACATGACTGTCACCCTTGACGAAAGCACTTCTGTGATGCGCGATTTATCATCATGGAAGTGGACACTTCTGTGATGATAATTTTGGTAATGTCATGCAACACTTGTACGACAGCACAGGTATGACTATCTTGATTCTGTCATAGAATCGTCATGGATTGTCAGGACCCCGACTCAATGCCACATCGATCTAGCATGTAACACCTCATATCACTTTGCGGCCTCACGCACGGTATGCCCACGGGTGTCGCCTTACCTTTGCCCGGGATCGTTTGCGCCTTTTGGCACATGTATATGATAGTGTCGCTAGCATCCATATGATAAGGAGCCCGGGCTGACATGGCTAGTCGTAAACCCAAAGTGGCACAAACGTACAGGGACAGGCATCCATGCCCCAACATCGAATGTGTCGGTCATCAACGAGTGAATCCAGGCTGTAGCACTGGGCTAGCAGGATTCCGGTGAACCGGGCTGTAGCGGGCTAACAGGACTCTGGTATTCATCGCATGACATTTCCCCCAAGGGACAGACACAGGAATGAAGAAGGACACATGCCGGCCAGCCTAAGTGTTCCGGAGCAGTAGCAAGCTACCATGGCTTAGTGGAAGCAATAGGAGACATTACTCGGTAAGAGAGGCTACTAAGGATAAACAACTAGATAGTCAGATCCCACACATACCAAGCATTTCAATAACATACACACAATATGCTCGATATGTGCAAATACAACATGGCATCACAACATGACTCTACATGGAGCGAGATATTACAAACATGGGTCTCATGACCCAACATTCAGAGCATACAAGTCAAACCACATGCGGAAGCTTAATATGTCTGGGTACAGACAACTACAAATGAAAAAGGCTGAGAAGCCTTACTAACTACCAGATCCTGCCGAGGGCACAAGATCGTAGCTGAGGTAACAAGCTAAACGTTGAAGTCCAAGCGGAACTACTAGCGAGACTGAAGTCTCTCTACAAAAACATAAAATAGGCAAACGTGAGTACAAATGTACCCAGCAAGACTTACATCAGAACTATCTTTATATGCATCATTATCAACAAAGGGATGGTGCAGTTTAACTGCAGCAAGCCAGCTTTGACTCAGTGGCTATCCTGAACTATGACTACAATGTAACTCTTCGAGGTGGCGCACACGAGTCCACATATTCACCAACCAATACACCACTATGGATCCGCTACCGTATCCCTACAAGAACGCCATCCATAGCACTCACACTTATCTTGCGCATTTTAGAGTATCCACTTCAAGTTATCTATGAACTGTACAGGCAACCCAGAAGTCCTTTACCGCGGACACGGCTATTCGAATAGATCATATTAACCCTGCAGGGGTGTACTTCTTCACACACTCTCTCTCCACTTACCACCATGTACACGTTGTGTATCTCGGCAACCTTCAAGCGGAAGCCTGGCGAGGGAGTCGGCCACGAACTGACTAACCACACAAGTCTCTCGTCCAGGTTTATCGCCTGTTCGGGTTCCATTCGCAAAGAGATCCGACCGGGTTGTCGCTCACGGCCCCAAACGATGTGAGCAGGGTTCCCAAGCCCACCATCCGGGTGCCACTTGGTACACCGTGCCACTGTGCCTAGTCTGTCCCAAGCCCACCTGTACCGGGTGCCACTTGGTAGACTACTAACACTACCTACAAACACCAGAAACTAGTTGCAACTCCTGGATAGAGATCGAGTTGGTTAATAAGTCGAGAGAGCTTGGAGTGCCCGGATCCCAATGTGTGGTAGTAACTGTTCATGGATCACAAACGCAGAACTCAGTTCCTGAGGATGGCATCAATGAGACAACCCACCATGTACTCCTACATGGCCTCTCACCGCTACCTTTACCAAATCGTGTTCACACACTTAGCTCACACACAGTAGGACATGTTTACACACCTCCAATTCATCCCCGATGAATCAGACCTGACTCAACTCTAAGCAGTAGCAGGCATGACAAACAAACATGAATGAGTAGGCACATCAGGGCTCAAACAACTCCTACTCATGCTAGTGGGTTTCATCTATTTACTGTGGCAATGACAGGTCATGCAGAGGATAAAGGGGTTCAGCTACCGCATCAAGTAACAGTTGAATCGTTGTTGTCCTAATGCAGTAAAAGAGAGCAGGAGCAAGAGAGTGGGATTGTATCGGAATGAACAAGGGGGGTTTTGCTTGCCTGGCACTTCTGAAGATAGTATAGCTCTTCATTGGTGTCATCGAACTCATCGTCGGTACGTCCTCTACTTAGAGGGAACAAACACCGACAACAGAGAAGGAACACAATCAATGCAATGCAACAATATGATGCATGAGTGTGACATGGCAATATGCTGTGGTTTGAGCTAATGCAACTAGCAACCAGATTAAATGAAGTTGGTTTGAATCCAAGATTCAAATTCAAACTCCATATGTGGATATTTAAATGCCATTAATATGATTTGTGCTAAACAGCAGCTATAAGTTGTTCTAACATGCATGAAAATGGTACAGATGGATAGATTGGATTTTTCTGATCATTTTTCATATATAATTTATTTCATTTGGAATTACGGTTGAATTTCTATGTTTTTTAGAAGTTTATACTATTTTCTGGAATTTCCTATATAAGAATAATTCCAGTAATTGGATTAATGCGTCATCACTGCGTCAGGGTGACGTCAGCGGTCAACAGGGCTGGTCTAGGTCAAACTGACCTGTGGGACCCACTGGTCAGTGACCTAGTCAACTAACTAAGTTAGTTAGCCCTAACTAACTGGGCAGGGCCCACTAGTCAGTGACTGTAGTAACTAACCTAACTAGTTAATTAGTGCTAACTAAAGTAATTAGTCGGGCGGGGCCCGCAAGTCAGTGAGAGAGAGGGGGAAGTCAAACCGGGCAGTGGGGTCAACCCACGTCGGTCAACGGGTCAGCGGTCGCCGGCGTTTAGCCATCGGCGAGTCCAGACGCGGCAGAGGGGCTCGGGAAACGCCCTCTGGCGACCAAAACAGCGGCAGCGATCATCTACGCGTAGCTGGCGCTCAGCCGCATCCAGCTAAGCAAGCGGGAGGGGCTGAGGTCGACCGGGCTCGCCGGAATCAAGCTCGCGGCGGCGGGTGGAGCTCGGGGCTGGTGCGGGTTGGCGCTAGGGGGGCGGTAGGTCGAACGGGTGGGCGCGCCCGGCTCCTGGGAGCGTGCTGAGCACGGGGCAACGCACGGACGCGAGTGGCAGCATTTGTGGCCGCGGCGGTGATGAGGTACGGCGCCGGCGAGCTTCGGCGACGGCGGGAACGACTCTACTGCAAGCTACAGGCCATGGGAACAGGGGGAAACAGTGAAGAAGCTCACTGGGAGGTCGAAGCGCAGCTCAGCAAGCTCGGGGACGTTCTGCGTGCAGCAAATCAACGGCGGCCGTGGTCGGAGCCCGAGGTGGAAGACGACGGCGACGAGGTCGATGCAGGGCTTCCCGGCTCACTTGACTCGGTGAGGAGGTAGAGTAGGTAGAGGCGGAGCTCTGGAATGCGTCGGGGAGGTGAGGGAGAGGCTCTGGGCGCGGCAACAGGGCGGCGACGACGGTGGCGTTCGGCCGTTCGCGGGAGGGAGATAGAGCAGAGGAGGGGAGAAGGCACGGGAGAGAGTGAGAGGGCCTGGGGGGCGCGTGGCGATGCCAGAGAAGGCCAGGGCGAAGCGGCAAGCAGGAGGTGGCCGTCGCATGCGCGCGCGCGTCGGGCACACGCCCTTCTGTCCTCCTGGCGAAAAGAGGAAGACGACAGGGGAGGTGGAGATTGGCTGGGCCGGCTTCCGCAGCAAGCCGCACAGGTAGGCGCCAGGTAGGTTTTCTCTCTCTCTTTGGTAATTTGTTTTTGTTTTCTATTTTGTTTCTCTGTTTTGGTTTAGTAATAATGCTAAACCATTTCATAAAATCCTGGAAATAATTATGGGTGCTTTCTGAATTATTCCAGTGACCCATAACAATTTCCAAATTTTTTGGAGCATCTAATATATATATATATATATATATATAGCATTTAAATAGCCCCAATTCAAATATGTTTGGATTAATTCAAAGTCCAATATGTCCTTCAAAAATGTGAACCATTTTTGGTAGATGCTTCCACCTTGATCCAGAAATGATGAACATTTTTCAAGGGCATTTTGAAATCATCAAAAAATTATTTTGGTTGAACCTATTTGAATTCCTTTTGATGCTAGGGTTTGAGCATCCCCATTTCAAATTTCCATGAAAGTTAAACATGAAGCAAGCAAGACGCAAACACTAGGCAGCACCATAAGCTAGGGATGTGACAACTCGCCCCCACTAAACAAGAATCTTGCCCCGAGATTCAAGCGTAGGGTAGGATGAAGGGGGAACGCAAACTAACATAATCTCCACGATATAGGTGGAACTTCATCAGAATGTGGAATCGTTCACCATCTTTGACCCGATGTCTTCCTCTGAGAACTCCAACCAACATGACAAGAAGAGGAAAGGAAAACTCTAGAAGAATCGATCTTCTCGAAGACCGAACAACTCGGGATCAACTCATGGGATGAGACATTGACACATCTCTCGTGCTGAGACACGAGGCATACATCTGAGGAAATGGAGTGAGACAGATGACGAGGGCTCGCTAGGTAGACAACAATTCCAAACTTAAGAATGTGATGATCGGTTGTCAACGTAGCGAGGAGTTAAATTGCCATGATACCATAACGGGGCACCTTAGGGAAGGTGACTCGTAGGAATATCCCTTCAGTGGCATAAAGAATTACCTTTGATTCAGAGATCATTGAAACTCTTTACACCATCCTAAGGCAATTCTCGAGCGATCATTTGGAGGGGTTCGGTAGAATGGCATACCCAGATTAGAATGGATGATGTGGATTACCTTGTTGAAAACAACACAAGGGATGATTTTAGTAACTGGGGAGAAGCTCAACAATAGAGAGTGAGTCCACTATTTGAAAAGTTATAGCATAACCGAGGAAACTGAGAGCAATCCCAGTTAGTGCCGATGATAACACCTAGCGCTTATGCGTGCTCTCAAGAACTTGAGCATTTCCATATTCATCAAGGTTTTACCAACATCCGTGTCAAGGATCCGGGCAACACAACGTACTACCATGATGAACAGCGATGGACGATGCAAATGCAAAGGAAGATAACCTTCTCAGATTTCACCTTAGCGGGGCCAAGGGAACAAAATCTGGATGATCGACCGAGAGACATTTAGCACTCCGCTTCTAATGTTCTCCTTGATGTGCTAGCGTAACCCATTCATAGATATGGTTTGATATCTAGAACATCAAGTAAAAGGTCGGACGTCGGGAGCACAAAAATCCATAAGGAACAACTACTGGGATAAGTTCTATGAGATCCTTATGGGGAGGTGGCCAACTTTCTCAAACAAGATACTACAATAATATGTCTTTCGGTTGGGTGTGTTGGCCATGATATCCATTTTACCGGGTTACAAAAAGACCAATATTATAGTTCTTGGGACACGTTCCAACCATCATATCTGCCTAAGATTCAGATCTGGTTGATGTTAGAATATTCTAGACTCATCAGGTCTAGAAAAAAATGAAAGTTTGCAACACAAATCGACGAGATGGCGTTGCGTGATTCTCGGGGAATGAACTACGATAGCAAGCTCCAAAACATGAGCTGGTTCCGCTACAACACGTGAACACGTTGTCCGAGACAAGCATGACCACGTAGTAGTCTTATAATAAAACACTACCGAGTTCTGGTTGGGAACCATCATCGAGGATATCGGAGTCTTGTGCATGATCTAGAATTAACACAATAAATTCCTTTTCCTTGAGCAAATCAATCAGTGGCTTGGGGTGCTAGGGATTACATATGGAATGGAGGTTGCAAGTCTCCAAACCACAGAATACTTCGCACATATGCTTGACTGACTTGGGATGATTCCGGAGGAGGCAAAAATAACTTTCTCGAATTCACGGTGGCAACTTGCATCGAATGCACATGAAAGAGAGGAAGTCACTCCTTTAATCCAAACATATACTTCATGAACGGGGCATGAAGAAAATGCTTGCAAAAGTTTCCAATACTAGCTTAATGTTCAACAAAATCATGGAGAAGGTAGTAGTGTTGCCGATGGGCTCAACAACAATTCATCCAGGTTTCCATATAAATGGAATTCCACAATTTATGTGAACATGGTGATAGTATTGGTCAGACCCAAAAGATATAATGGTGTATGCTCGAAGAAACAACCACGAGTAAGACAACATTACGAATATCGTTGGTTCTGATTTTATTTGAGGATAGCCCATACTCAAATCAAAGGTTTGGGTAAGACAATAGATCCAACAATTGACCACGAGGATCAATCAATAAAGATATCATCTTTCTTCAACATACATACAAGATACCCCTAAAAATGATCTAAATCAAACAAGGTTTTTATCTTCCAACTCTCCAAGTTGTTGTTTAGCTTAACCAACTAGCTCAAGGGTATCCTGCACAGATTCCTAGAGAAGGTTGGTTTACAAGAAACCAACTTGATCACGAGCTCAACATAGCGGTCAGGTGTCAACCTGGTGATACCTCCAAGAAGATATTAGGAAAATCACGACCACCGATATATTACTATGCTCGAGAACAATCCTACTTTTGAGGCAAGACGATATGATCAAAGGAGCGAGGGATTGACACATTCCTAACTCATTGATCGGAGAGTGCACCAGAAATAAGGACTTGGTAGCACGATCAACCTTAGGGTGATGATTCAATAATCAACACGCTAAGAATGAGGTTATCGTCCATTTAACTACCAAGCAACAAGGTTGCTAGGAGTATTGAATTCACACATCATAGTTCACCTGTCGGCGTTCCGGTTGCAACAACACGGGAACCGAGAAATGAAAAATGATGGCGAGAAGTATCACTGCATCAATGATTCACAAGAGCTGGTGCAATTCTCATGAAAATCCTGACATAAAGGGGTAATACTCCAGGGTAGAACAGAATCAAAAGCTGGATTGGCATTTTGATCTGCAGAATACAACTACTTTGACCCAATCCCGGATATGGATGAGGTACTGGAGTTTGTTTCTCCTAGTCATCCTAAATAGAATGGCTTGACGGACCACAAGAATAATAAGCATCGATAACATGAATGCACAATTACTCCTGACTATCAATTGATAGACGAAGATCGAAATACGACTAAAGAGGGACAACTCAAAGGAACATATATCTCTCTGAGTTGTGGATGCATGGATTAGTATGTCAAGCAAAGCTCAGCATTTCTTCCGGATAACCCATGCAGAAGGTAGAACTGGCAGATTCACGATATAGATGGAGAACTCATCAAGAGCACTCTCGTTGTGATCTTTTGGTTCAAAAGAACTCCTGCCAAGAATGGTTCATGGTATTTGGAAGAACGATATACCACGGACCTCGAGGACTATCGCAAGGGTTAGTAATATCCTAAAGGAACTAGCAAACACTATCAACACGAGGTAAGTAGGGTGAATCTCGGGTTCAAAAACCCAGGAATAGAAATCCTACTAACTAAATGGCATCACGGGATGCTTTCGAGAATGATGGCCAGAATCATCACACCGAAACACAAAGCATGGCTAGATTATTAGGTGATATTCTAGACACCTAGGGTCATAATAATAGCTCCAACATAAATGTCGAGGCAATAGAATACCTCAACTCAACGATTAGTGTGGTTAATCTGGCCTAAAGGAACATCGAAATGGTAAGAAGATATTTGCAAATGCATCAGACTATTTAGAAACCTGGGATGACTCGGACATCATAATGGCTGTAAATGCTCAAAAAGATTTGAGACATGCTACAAAAATGGTGGCATAGCCACTCAGAAGCACAATATCAAGGTTTCGAGATCAACAATTAACGTACGGAAGTAGTAGAAACTGAACTAAAGCTTAAATCCATCAATCCTATAAGTCTACGGATTAGTAACACGTGATCCTGATAGAAAGAAGAGAAGGCCTAGTTCCTTAACCCCGTAGGAAAGATAAGATGACTCAGATCAGAAGGGCATGAGGTAAAGGAGTAAAAAGAGCCTTACGTTCCCATCCCGCAATCAATTCCCTTATATAACTAAAGAATTTCTAGACTCAACTTCGACCAGTTTGGCTTGGTAATCCTACAGGCACTCAAGCTCTGATACCAAAACTGTCAGGACCCCGACTCAATGCCACATCGATCTAGCATGTAAGACCTCATATCACTTTACGGCCTCACGCACGGTATTCCCATGGGTGTCGCCTTACCTTTGCCCGGGACCGTTTGCGCCTTTTGGCACATGTATATGATAGTGTCGCTAGCATCCATATGATAAGGAGCCCGGGCTGACATGGCTAGTCGTAAACCCAAAGTGGCACAAACGTACAGGGACAGGCATCCATGACCCAGCATCGAACGTGTCGGTCATCAGCGAGTGAATCCAGTCTGTAGCACTGGGCTAGCAGGACTCCGGTGAACCGGGCTGTAGCGGGCTAACAGGACTCCGGTATTCATCGCGTGACATTTCCCCGAAGGGACAGACACAGGAACGAAGAAGGACACATGCCGGCCAGCCTAAGTGTTCCAGAGCAGTAGCAAGCTACCATGGCTCAGTGGAAGCACTAGGAGACATTTCCCGGTAAGAGAGGCTACTAAGGATAAACAACTAGATAGTCAGATCCCACATATACCAAGCATTTCAATAACATACACACAATATGCTCGATATGTGCAAATACAACATGGCATCACAACATGACTCTACAACTCAAGTATTTTATTCAATAGGCTCCGAGGAGCGAGATACTACAAACATGGGTCTCACGACCCAACATTCAGAGCATACAAGTCAAAGCACATGCGGAAGCTTAATATGTCTGGGTACAGACAACTACAAATGAAAAAGGCAGAGAAGCCTGACTAACTACCAGATCCTGCCGAGGGCACAAGATCGTAGCTGAGGTAACAAGCTAAACGTCGAAGTCCAAGTGGAATTACTAGCAAGACTGAAGTCTCTCTGCAAAAACATAAAATATGCAAACGTGAGTACAAATGTACCCAGCAAGACTTACATCAAAACTATCTACATATGCATCATTATCAACAAAGGGATGGTGGAGTTTAACTGCAACAAGCCAACTTTGACTCAGTGGCTATCCTGAACTACGACTGCAATGTAACTCTTCGAGGTGGCGCACACGAGTCCACATATTCACCAACCAATACACCAATATAGATCCGCTCCCGTCTCCCTACGAGAACGCCATCCATAGCACTCACATTTATCTTGCGCATTTTAGAGTATCCACTTCAAGTTATCTATGAACTGTACAGGCAACCCAGAAGTCCTTTACCGCGGACACGGCTATTCGAATAGATCATATTAACCCTGCAGGGGTGTACTTCCTCACACACGCTCTCGCCACTTACCACCATGTACATGCCGTGTATCTCGGCAACCTTCAAGCGGAAGCCTAGCGAGGGAGTGGGCCACGACCTGACTAACCACACAAGTCTCTCGTCCAGGTTTATTGCCTATTCGGGTTCCATCCGCAAGGAGATCCGGCCGGGGTGTCGCTCACGGCCCCAAATGATGTGAGCAGGGTTCCCAAGCCCACCATCCGGGTGCCACTGGGTACACCGTGCCACTGTGCCTAGTCTGTCCCAAGCCCACCTATACCGGGTGCCACTTGGTAGACTACTAACACTACCTACAAACACCAGAAACTAGTTGCAACTCCTGGACAGAGATCGAGTTGGTTAATAAGTCGAGAGAGCTTGGAGTACCCGGAGCCCAATGTGTGGTAGTAACTGTTCATGGATCACAAACACAGAACTCAGTTCCTGAGGACGGCATCAATGAGACAACCCACCATGTACTCCTACATGGCCTCTCACCGCTACCTTTACCAAATCGTGTTCACACACTTAGCTCACACACAGTAGGGCATGTTTACACACCTCCAATTTATTCCCGATGAATCAGACCTGACTCAACTCTAAGCAGTAGCAGGCATGACAAACAAACATGAATGAGTAGGCACATCAGGGCTCAAACAACTCCTATTCATGCTAGTGGGTTTCATCTATTTACTGTGGCAATGACAGGTCATGCAGAGGATAAAGGGGTTCAGCTACCGCAGCAAGTAACAGTTGAATCGTTGTTGTCCTAATGCAGTAAAAGAGAGCAGGAGCGAGAGAGTGGGATTGTATCGGAATGAACAAGGGGGGTGTTTCTTGCCTGGCACTTCTGAAGATAGTATAGCTCTTCATTGGTGTCATCATACTCATCGTCGGTACGTCGTCTACTGAGAGGGGACAAACACCGACAACAGAGAAGGAACACAATCAATGCAATGCAACAATATGATGCATGAGTGTGACATGGCAATATGCTGTGGTTTGAGCTAATGCAACTAGCAACCAGATTAAATGAAGTTGGTTTGAATCCAAGATTCAAATTCAAACTCCATATGTGGATATTTAAATGCCATTAATATGATTTGTGCTAAACAGCAGCTATAAGTTACTCTAACATGCATGAAAATGGTGCAGATGGATAGATTGGATTTTTCTGATCATTTTTCATATATAATTTATTTCATTTGGAGTTACGGTTGAATTTCTATGTTTTTTAGAAGTTTATACTATTTTCTGGAATTTCCTATATAAGAATAATTCCAGTAATTAGATTAATGCGTCATCACTGCGTTAGGGTGACGTCAGCGGTCAACGGGGCTGGTCTAGGTCAAACTGACCTGTGGGACCCACTGGTCAGTGACCCAGTCAACTAACTAAGTTAGTTAGCCCTAACTAACTGGGCAGGGCCCACTAGTCAGTGACTGTAGTAACTAACCTAACTAGTTAATTAGTGCTAACTAAAGTAATTAGTCGGGTGGGGCCCGCAAGTCAGTGAGAGAGAGAGGGAAGTAAACCGGGCAGTGGGGTCAACCCACGCCGGTCAACGGGTCAGCGGTCGCCGGCGTTTAGCCGCCGGCGAGTCCATACGCGGCAGAGGGGCTCGGGAATCGCCCTCCAGCGACCAAAACAGCGGTAGCGATCATCTACGCGTAGCTGGCGCTCAGCCGCATCTAGCTAAGCAAGCGGGAGGGGCTGAGGTCGACCGGGCTCAGCGGAATCAAGCTCGCGGCGGCGGCCGGAGCTCAGGGCTGGTGCGGGTTGGCGCTAGGGGGGACGGTAGGTCGAACAGGTGGGCGCGCCCGGCTCCTTGGAGCGTGCTAAGCACGGGGCAACACACGGACGTGCATGTCAGCAGCTGTGGCCGCGGCGGCGATGAGGTACGGCGCTGGCGAGCTTCGGCAACGGCGGGAACAACTCTACTGCAAGCTACAGGCTATGGGAACATGGGGAAACGGTGAAGAAGCTAACTGGGAGGTCGAAGCGCAGCTCAGCAAGCTCGGGGACGTTCTGCATGCGGCAAATCAACGGCGTCCGTGGTCGGAGCCCGAGGTGGAAGATGAAGGCGACGAGGTCGATGCAGGGCTTCCTGGCTCACTTGACTCAATGAGGAGGAAGAGTAGGTAGAGGCGGAGCTCTAGAATGCTTCGGGGAGGTGAGGGAGAGGCTCTGGGCACGGCAACAGGGCGGCGGCGATGGTGGCTGTCGGTGTCAAAACCGGCGGATCTCGGGTAGGGGGTCCCGAACTGTGCGTCTAGGCGGATGGTAACAGGAGACAAGGGACACGATGTTTTTACCCAGGTTCGGGCCCTCTCGATGGAGGTAAAACCCTACTCCTGCTTGATTGATATTGATGATATGGGTAGTACAAGAGAGGATCTACCACGAGATCAAGGAGGCTAAACCCTAGAAGCTAGCCTATGGTATGATTGTTGTAATGGTTGTTCGTCCTACGGACTAAAACCCTCCGGTTTATATAGACACCGGAGAGTGCTAGGGTTACACAGAGTCGGTTACAATGGTAGGAGATCTACATATCCGTATTGCCAAGCTTGCCTTCCACGCCAAGGAAAGTCCCATCCAGACACGGTACGAAGTCTTCAATCTCGTATCTTCATAGTCTTGGAGTTTGGCCGACGATGATAGTCCGGCTGTCCGGACAGCCCCTAGTCCAGGACTCCCTCAGTAGCCCCCGAACCAGGCTTCAATGATGATAAGTCCAGTGCGTATATTGTCTTCGGCGTTGCAAGGCCAAATTCCATGTGCTTGCCGAATACTGTCCGGCTTCCTTACAACTGCTGCGCTCCTTGGCTTCCACGCCCAATAATGGCCCTCTTCCACGTGTCGCACGAATGCAAAAGGCCAGGGTATTTTTATATTTTACCCCCTAGCTGCGCAAATAATCTGCCTATAAGAGAGGCCAGAATCCAGATCCAAATCACACCATCTTCCTTCCGCGAGTACTCATCAGAGTGCTCCTGACCAAAAATCCATTCTATCATGGACCGTCGACGCGGCTCCTCCTCTCGCGCTCCCAGCCCGCTGCCAGGAGATTGGAGGAGATGTTCGGTTCCGCACAATGAGCTGGTGACGCTCCAAGCGGAGGGATACCTTCCTCCGGCCTTCATGGTCCCGGTTCAAGCCGGGATGGCCACCTACAAAGGTGGAAAGCAAGCGGAGGCCACCCCTAGTCCCTCTAAAGGAGAGCGGGTGTGCTTCGTCCCTTATCTAATAAGGGGGCTCGGATTTCCTGTACATCCGTTCCTCCAGGGGCTTCTGGAGTTCTATGGACTCCAGCTTCATCAGCTCACGCCCGCCTCTATTCTACACATCGCGGGTTTCGTAGCTCTTTGCGAGCTGTTTTTGGGCATCGAGCCCCATTTTGCGCTGTGGAAGAGACTATTTTTCCTTGTTCCCCATTCTCACAAGGGGTCAATATATCAAGTGGGCGGAGTCAAAATATGGCGCATCGCTGGGACCGGATATCTATCCAGAACCCCAAAGAAGGCGTCTGAAGACTGGCCTTCGGAATGGTTTTATGTAGAAGATGTGCTCCACTGCGGGACCCAGTTCGAATCGGCCTCCCGGAGTTCAGCAAGGCTCCTCTGAAGAAACGCCTAAGTTGGCTCCCGCGGAGCCCTCAACAGGAGGAAGACAGGAGCATCCATTATTTGATGGGTCGGATAAGGTTGCTGGCCCATTCTGGATTCACCATGATTGGAGTCATGGCCACGTGCATTATGCGAGGGGTGCAGCGGCTCCAATATAGGGACCACCCCATGTGGGATTTCAACGGGGAGAATGACGCCGCCCGTCACGGCCGCAAGGGGCCGGGATCGGCCGCAGATCTGGTAAAGATTCTGTCCGGCCTGTACAAGGGGGAGAAGGAGGACTTAATCCAGACGAGCCCATTGAATGGGTTCTCCATGAATAACCCCCGGAGCTGGGTAAGCGGACGTTTATTTATCCGACCCATGCTTTCAAAGTTAAGTACCTTACTTCATGATTTTGACGCAGGAACTGCGTCGGGATGTGGAAGGCATACATAGTCCGGCTCCACAACCCGAGGATCCTGGAAGATCCCTTGATCCAGCTTCCGAAGAGGATCCGGACATAAAGGTGGAGCTAATTGACAGGGTGTTCCACCAACTCAGCATGGACAGTGCCCTAGTCGCCATTACGGCTGACTACCCCGGCCTATCTCCGGCTTCCCAGGTAATTATGACCGGAGTCCTGACACCATTACTTCATCCTTGCGTATTTCTGACCACCGTATACAACGGTGTCTTGCAGGAGGCGCCTTCAAGGCGGGAAGCCGAACCCGCGGTGGATGACCAACAAGGGTCAGTCCGGCCCCGCAGGCGGAAGAGGGGTGCGGTGCAAATCAAAACGTCACCGCAATGGTATAGCTCGCGGTCGTTGTTTAGGAAAAAGATTCCTAGGAAGTGTATTAATGCTCGTGACTTTTCCAGGAGATAGAGCGCTCGCCGGACTGTGCCCGGAGAGGTTGCCAACCAACCCTCCGCCAGCCAGGCTCCAACACCTGGTCCGGAGGGGGAGGCGAGTGCAAGGCGCGAGCCGGATACTCCTCCAACGGAGGATGCCGATAGGCTGTCCGCCACCAGGCCTGAGGTGGAGAGCGCCATGAATCATAGGCGTCGCCGGACAGTTCTTCGTGACGCGTGTTTCGCCCCAGAGGCGTTGAATGCCTTTAACGCGGGAGACGCGCACCTCCGTGCTGCTCAAGATGGTTTAACCAGAGCGACGGAGCAGTATGTAAAAGACATACCGGTAAGAGATTTTAATAGTTGTATAAGCCAGTAGCCCCCGAGACTTAAAGTAGTTAAAATAACTGATTTAAGGCTCATTTAATATGCAGGATCTTACAGAGAAGAATACCCAATTGTACCAAGAGCTACAAGAGTGCAAGGACCAAGTTGAGGCTGCACTAGCTGCCGCGGGAGGAGACGCAGAGATCCCCCTGGTAACACATTATTTCAAAAAGATAAGCGGTGTGCGGCATGCGTATAAGTCTGACAATGATAGTGCAGATGTTGCCGGACTTGATCCGGACAAGCAACAGCTACTGCGCCAGCTCAAGGCCGGCGAGAGGGTGCTTATGAAGGTGCAGCAAGAGAGGAACAAACTCCAAGACGCCCACACCCAGCTTGCGGAAGAGCTAAAAGGTGTTCGGGCCAAGCTGTCTGGCTCCGTGAAGGAGAATCAGTGGCTTCATCGCGGCATCCATAGTAAGTGCTTGAGCAAACTCTTTTGAAAAGAAGAGTTCGGCGAGGAAGTCAATTGACAGAATTATGTCTGTAGGTGTGCTCACAGGTCGACATGCAGAGGAAATGCCTGGTTCAACGGGTGACCAACTTCCCGAGCTGGTGCACCTGCTCGAACGTGTTCGGCAGGCGATGATGGCGTCGTCCAGGCCTTATGGCCGTTCGTCTCCCTACCCGAGGGCCTTGGAGAGCTTGCGGAGAAGCTTCAAGGAGTACGACAGCGCTTCCGTTTATGGAAGATATCGGCCTGCCGTCAAGGTGCTAGGGAGGCCTGGGCCATGGTGAAGACGCGGTATACGAAGGCGGATCCAAACCACATGGCTGAGGTCGGACCTGTGGGGCCCGATGGGAAGGAGATCCCTGTGAGCTTAGTGTACGGCCAAGTAGAGTTGGCCACTAAGTATTCCCAACGGGACTATAAATTAGACAACCTGTTAGACGGGATTGAGGAGGAGTACAGTCAGTCAATTTGACGATGTATTTAAAATGACATGTAAAATGCCTTCTAGCCGGATTGTAGATCGTTTGTCTTTGCCGACCTTTTCGCTTCGACCTCGGGACCCTAGAGTCCGGAGTGTGTCCGAATACCTTCTCGGTTATGAAAAACCGGGGCATGCATGGAGACCAGGCGTAGGGGTCATTAGTGCTTTATTAGACAAGTGCCCAACTAGTTATGTTATATTACATGGTTAGTAAGAAACATCTTCCAGGGAGAATAGTTCCGTTAAGGGTTCCTTTCCCTGGGAGGCATGCCCTAAAGTGCATGTCCGGACTGCGAAAAGAGCAGGAAAACATCTAGGGGCAGATAATAAAATAGGTAAAAAGTCATCTTTCAAGTCACCGACCGAATATTCCCTTAAGAACGCTAGCTTTCGGCTTCACCCAGTCTGAGGTACACATCCGGCTGACCCGGCAGTAACAATCGCAGAGGTGCTCCCTTTACATCCTAGCCGAACAATCGGGAACGTAAGGGTAAGCACAGGAGCTAGGCAACCCAGCTTGGCCAAAACTTAAGTCATATCGATGCATATAATGGTGAATAAAAGGTACATGCAGAAGTTTGACACATGTGTTGGGCATGAGGCCCGTATAAGTAAGCTTCTGTTAACGAAGCCCCCAGGTATAATGAGTGTGGGTAGCACATCAAGTGTGTGCGAACAATGCGCAAATCGGCCCTCCAGGGCTTTATGAAAAAAGTGGGATAAAACAGAGACAAAAGGCAACTGAAGTATAAAATGGGGACGGGGGAAGGAGACGAACTCTGAGTCCGGCGCTAGGCGTAGAATCTTCGGAGGCGGGCTGCGTTCCATGGGTTCGGCTCGAGTCGGTTGTCCGATGCGTTTCGCAGACGGTATGCTCCGCCGGTCAGGACTTGGTCGATGATGAAGGGACCTTCCCATCTGGGCTTGAGTTTGTCCTTTTTCTTGTCCGGCAGGCATAGAACTAGTTCGCCAACATTCTAAGTTTTAGCCCGTACATCTCTGCTTTGATATCTTCGAGCCTGCTGCTGATAGAATGCGGAACGAGCCTTTGCCACGTCACGCTCCTCCTCTAATGTGTCCAAGCTGTCCTGCCGATCCAACTCGGCTTCTCTTTCTTCGTACATGGGCACTCGAGGTGAGTCATGAATTATGTCGCAGGGCAAAACTGCCTCTGCACCGTATACCATAAAGAATGGTGTGAATCCGGTAGTACGGTTTGGCGTGGTCTGCAGCCCCCAGAGTATGGAGTCGAGCTCCTCTACCCAGTGCGTGTTAGATTCCGTAAGGGACCGCACAAGTCTGGCTTTGATGCCGCTCATTATTAGACCATTTGCTCATTCAACTTGACCGTTGGTTTGAGGGTGATAGACTGAAGCGTAGTCGAGCTTAATGCCCATAGTTTTGCACCAGAGTTTAACCTCGTCGGCCGTGAAGTTCGTGCCGTTGTCGGTGATGATGTTGTGGGGGACGCCATAACGGTGTACTACCCCAGATATGAAGTCTATCACCGGTCCGGATTCGGCCGTTTTAACTGGCTTAGCCTCTATCCATTTGGTGAATTTGTCCACCATGACCAATAGGTACTTTTGCTTGTGGGTTCCCCCTTTAAGGGGTCCAACCATGTCAAGCCCCCAGACCGTGAACGGCCAGGTGATGGGTATAGTTTTGAGGGCGGTGGGTGGCATGTGGCTCTGATTAGCAAAGAGCTGACAACCGACGCATCGTTGGACTAAGTACTGAGCATCTGCCCGGGCCGTCGGCCAATAAAATACTATACGGAAGGCCTTGCCTACGAGGGCCCGGGCAGCAGCGTGGTGTCCGCCGAGTCCGGCGTGAATTTCAGCCAGAAGGTTTCGCCCTTCCTCTTCGGAGATGCACCTTTGAAGGACTCCGGTTGTGCTTTTCTTATAAAGTTCTCCCTCGTGGACCTTGTAGGCTTTAGATTGCCGAACTATGCAGCGGGCCTCATTTTGGTCTTCGGGAAGTTCCTGCCTCATTAAGTAGGCTAGGAATGGTTCTGTCCACGGGGCAATTACCGCCATTATTTCGTGGGCTGAAGGTGTTATTTCATTGGCTGAACCGCCGATTATGTCAGATTGTTCTGTGTTGGGTGGCGCGGTTGCTTCCCGGTTGTTATTTCCGGACTCCTCTTCCCATAGTACGGATGGCTTAAAGAGCCGTTCCAGGAAGATGTTTGGAGGGACAGCGTCGCGTTTCGCGCCGATGCGTGCCAACACGTCGGCTGCTTGGTTATTATCCCGGGCTACATGGTGGAATTCGAGTCCTTCGAACCTAGCTGACATTTTTAGGACAGCGTTACGATAGGCTGCCATTTTCGGATCCTTGGCATCAAAGTCTCCATTTACTTGGGATATTGCCTGGTTTGAATCCCCGCGCACCTCTAGGCGTTGAATACCCATGGAGATTGCCATCCGGAGACCATGTAGGAGGGCCTCGTATTCGGCTGCATTGTTGGAGTCCGTGTACATTATCTGAAGTATGTATTGGACTGTGTCTCCGGTTGGGGACGTCAATACGACGCCAGCCCCAAGCCGGCCAGCATTTTGGAGCCATCAAAATGCATAATCCAATTGGAGTATGCGCCATACTCTTTAGGGAGTTCGGCTTCAGTCCATTCAACGACGAAGTCAGCCAAGACTTGCGACTTTATAGCTCGCCGAGGTTTATAAGTTATGTCGAATGGTAAGTGCTCAATGGACCATTTTGCAATCCTCCCCGTCGCGTCGCGGTTGTTTATAATGTCGTTGAGGGGTATTTCGGAGGCCACTGTTATCGAACACTCTTGAAAGTAGTGTCGCAGCTTCCGGGATGCCATAAACACCGCGTACGCTATCTTTTGATAATGCGGGTACCGGGACTTGCATGGAGTTAAGACAGTGGATACGTAGTACACTGGCTTTTGAAGAGGGAATTTGTGTCCTTCTGTTTCTCGTTCGACGACGAGGACCGCGCTGACGACTAGATGTGTTGCCACGATATATAATAACATTGGTTCGCCCAGGTTAGGCGCGGCCAGGACCGGATTTGTTGCCAGTATGGCCTTTATTTCTTCATGTCCGGCCGTGGCGGCATCCGTCCACTCGATGTGTTCGGTGCGCCTGAGGAGGCGATAGAGGGGCAAAGCCTTTTCTCCTAAACGGGAGATGAAGCAGCTTAAAGCTGCCACGCATCCAGTCAATTTTTGTATTTGTTTGAGGTCTTTTGGAATATCCAATTGTGACAGAGCTCGGATCTTGGCTGGGTTTGCTTCAATTCCTCTACCGGATACAATGAAGCCCAGGAGCTTTCCGGCTGGTACGCCGAAAACGCATTTTTCCGGGTTCAGCTTGATGTCATATGCTCTAAGGTTATCGAATGTGAGCTTCAAATCGTCTACTAGATTTTCGACGTGTTTGGTCTTGACGACCACATCGTCTACGTATGCCTCTACTGTTTTGCCGATTTGGGCAGCCAGACATGTCTGAATCATGCGCTGACATGTTGCGCCGGCGTTTTTGAGTCCGAAGGGCATTGTGTTGAAGCAGAATGTTCCATATGGAGTAATGAATGCCATTGCGGCTTGGTCCGCCTCCGCCATCTTGATTTGATGGTAGCCGGAGTATGTGTCGAGGAAGCACAATGAATCGTGCCCTGCAGTAGCATCGATTATTTGATCGATGCGGGGAAGGGGGAAAGGATCCTTTGGACAAGCCTTATTGAGGTCTTTGAATCGACACATAGGCGCCAAGATTTGTCCTTCTTTGGTACCATTACCAGGTTTGCTAGCCAGTCTGGATGTTTGATGTCTCTGATGAATACGGCTTCCAATAGTTTGGCTAGCTCCTCTCCCATTGCCTGTCTTTTGGGTTCGGAAAATCACCGAAGAGCCTGTTTTACTGGCTTGAATCCTTTTAGGATGTTTAGGCTGTGTTCTGCCAATCTGCGTGGGATTCCTGGCATATCTGAAGGGTGCCAGGCGAAGATGTCCCAATTCTCTCGAAGGAATTCTCACAGTGCGGCGTCTACATCAGGGTTTAAATGTGCCCCAATGGAGGCCGTCTTTGTTGGGTCCGTTGGATGGACTTGGAATTTAACTATTTCGTCTGCTAGTTTAAAAGAGGTGGACTTGGACCTCTTATCGAGTATCACATCATCCCTGTTCACCGTGGAGCATAGCACCATGAGCTCCTCTGCCGCTAAGGCTTTGGATAGTGCCTCTAGGGCTAGTGCGGCTGTCTTGTTTTCGGCGCGGAGTGCTGTGTCCGGATCACTGACAAGAGTGATTATCCCACTGGGCCCGGGCATCTTAAGCTTCATGTACCCGTAATGGGGTATGGCTTGAAAAATTGTGAATGCCTCTCATCCTAATATAGCGTGATATCCGCTGCTGAACAGGGCCACTTGGAACGTGACCTCCTCGGACCTGTAATTGTCCGGCGAGCCGAACACCACATCAAGTGTGATTTTTCCTGTGCAGCGTGCTTCCCGGCTAGGGATTATTCCTCTAAAGGTTGTGCTGCTTCGCTCAATGCGGCTCCAGTCTATTTCCATTTTGTGAAGGGTTTCCTCGTAGATGAGGTTTAATCCGCTGCCGCCATCCATGAGTACCTTGGTAAGACGAAAGCCGTCTACTATTGGACTGAGGACCAATGCGGCTGGTGCTCGGGCTGTTCGGAATTTAGGTTCGTCGCTGGCGTTGAAGGTGATGGCCATGTCGCTCCATGGATTTGTTGTTGCTACTTGCTAGACTTCGGCGAGGCTGCGGATTGTTCGTTTCCGCATATTATTTGATGCGAAAGTCTCGAAGACTGTTGACACCGTACTGGTACTGTTGGAGTGGTTCTCCAGGGCTAGAAGCTCTTCACCACTTTTGGCCACCTACCGTAGTATCCAACATGATCGAAGGCTATGTGTTGGAGTGGCGCCTTTTGTACTGTGAATTTTACAGGGTCCGCTGAGCCATCCCTCCAGTACGGTTCCGTGACCTTTATGGGGTTTTTGCTTTTTAGTTTTTGTACCTGGTGCCTGAGTATGATGTACCCTTTTGTTTCGGACTATGGTTGTATTCGGAGCCGGATTGTCCCAAAACTTAGTTTCGGTTTGTCGGAAACTCTCCATCGCACAGTACTTTCTTACTATGGACGCCAGGTCGGCGAAGCGTGTAATTTCACGACGACTTACGGCGTTCAAGATTCCCTTGTCCATGCAATTATTGCAGAAAATTGAAATTGCGTTTTCCTCACGGCAGTCTTTTATCCTGTCCATAACCAGGAGGAATCTGGCCTAGTAGTGATGTACTATTTCAGCGGGCTCTTGCCGGATTTGAGATAGATCGCATATGTTTGGGTGGGTGGGTGGAATTGAGTCTGGAACCCTACCCATCTCGAGGCTCAAGGGCCGAAAAGTTTCTGAATCTGGAAGCTTGGATTGCTGGACATTGTCCAACGAGTCTGGTCCGATGCCTGATTTTAGGTTCAGTGCTTGATCGACGTCCGTCCCTCCGCGGAAATCCGGCATGGAGGGTTCGGGAGTCCGGACATAACTAGTTTTTAATACAGAAGAAGAGCCGCCGCTTTGTACCTCTACCACCGCAACATGGTGGGTAACCTGGGGAGAGTTAATCTCTCTCAGATCGGTTTTAAGCCCAATCTGATTGTAGTCTGTAGCGACTCCCAGGGCGGCGATGCGATCCAAGAGCTCGTTTATGGAAGAGAGCTCCATTGGATCCAGCTGCTCGGCGAATTCCGAGTTGACGTGGAGATTGCTTTTGATGACCTAAGAGGTCATCGTCGAAGCGGTGGCCGAACAGGCGGTCATAAGAAAACAACCTAGCCGGATAGTTTAGCCGGCGGCCAAAGCTCCTTCGGTGATGGTACCGTCTTTAAAGACGGGAAGAGGCATCCTTCCTAATCGCGACGGCACAGAGGAACTCTCAATGAAAGCACAGAGGAACTACAGGCTATGGGAACATGGGGAAACGGTGAAGAAGCTAACTGGGAGGTCGAAGCGCAGCTCAACAAGCTCAGGGACGTTCTGCATGCGGCAAATCAACGGCGTCCGTGGTCGGAGCCCGAGGTGGAAGATGAAGGCGACGAGGTCGATGCAGGGCTTCCTGGCTCACTTGACTCAATGAGGAGGAAGAGTAGGTAGAGGCGGAGCTCTGGAATGCTTCGGGGAGGTGAGGGAGAGGCTCTGGGCACGACAACAGGGCGGCGGCGATGGTGGCTGTTGGTGTCACAACCGCCGGATCTCGGGTAGGGGGTCCCGAACTGTGCGTCTAGGCGGATGGTAACAGGAGACAAGGGACACGATGTTTTTACCCAGGTTCGGGCCCTCTCAATGGAGGTAAAACCCTACTCCTGCTTGATTGATATTGATGATATGGGTAGTACAAGAGTGGATCTACCACGAGATCAAGGAGGCTAAACCCTAGAAGCTAGCCTATGGTATGATTGTTGTAATGGTTGTTCGTCCTACGGACTAAAACCCTCCGGTTTATATAGACACCGGAGAGGGCTAGGGTTACACAGAGTCGGTTACAATGGTAGGAGATCTACATATCCGTATTGCCAAGCTTGCCTTCCACGCCAAGGAAAGTCCCATCCGGACACGGGACGAAGTCTTCAATCTTGTATCTTCATAGTCTTGGAGTCCGGCCGACGATGATAGTCCGGCTGCCCGGACACCCCCTAGTCCAGGACTCCCTCAGTGGCGTTCGGCCGTTCGCGGGAGGGAGAGAGAGCAGAGGAGGAGAGAAGGCACAGGAGAGAGTGAGAGGGCCGGTGGGGGCGCGTGGCGATGCCACAGAAGGCCAGTGCGAAGCGGCAAGAAGGAGGTGGCCGTCGCGCGCGTGCGCGCGTTGGGCACACTCCCTTCTGTCCTCCTGGCGAAAAGAGGAAGACGACAGGGGAGGTGGAGATGGGCTGGGCCGGCTTCAGCAGCAGGCCGCACAGGTAGGCGCCAGGTAGGTTTTCTCTCTCTCTCTCTGGTAATTTGTTTTTGTTTTCTATTTTGTTTCTCTGTTTTGGTTTAGTAATAATGCTAAACCATTTCATAAAATCCTGGAAATAATTATGGGTGCTTTATGAATTATTCCAGTGAACCATAACAATTTCCAACATTTTTGGAGCATCTAAAATATATATATATATATAGCATTTAAATATCCCCAATTCAAATATGTTTGGATTAATTCAATGTCCAATATGTCCTGCAAAAATGTGAACCATTTTTGGTAGATGCTTCCACCTTGATCCAGAAATGATGAACATTTTTAAAGGGTATTTTGAAATCATCAAAAAATATTTTGGTTGAACCTATTTGAATTCCTTTTAATGCTAGGGTTTGAACATCCCCATTTCAAATTTCCATGAAAGTTAAACATGAAGCAAGCAAGACGCAAACACTAGGCAGCACCAGAAGCTAGGGATGTGACATGGATGTACATGCATGACAGAAAACGCAAGCTATTGTGACAAACATGTTGGGGAACGTTGCAGAAAATTAAAATTTTTCCTACGGTTTCACCAAGATCCATCTATGAGTTCATCTAAGCAACGAGTCATGGGAGAGAGATTGCATCTACATACCACTTGTAGATCAAGTGCGTAAGCGTTCAAGGGGATGGTGATGATGGAGTCGTACTCGCCATGATTCGAATCACCGATGACCAAGTGCTGAATGGACAGCACCTCCACGTTCAACACACGTACAGGACGGGAGACGTCTCCTCCTTCTTGATCCAGCAAGGGGGAAGGAGAGGTTGATGATGATCCAGCAGCACGACGGCGTGGTGGTGGATGCAGCAGAACTCCAGCAGGGCTTCGCCAAGCGACTACGGGAGGAGGATGAGGTGTAGCAGGGGGAGGGTGGCGCCAAGCACAAGGGTACGGCTGACCTCCCCCTTGCCCTCCTTTATATAAGCCCCCTAGGGGGCGCCGGACCTGGGAGATTGAATCTCCCAAGGGGGCGGCGGCCAAGGGGGGAGGAGTGCCCCCCAAGGCATGTGGTGCGCCCCCCCCACCCTAGGGTTTCAACCCTAGGCGCAGGGGGTGGGCCTAGGGGGGCGCACCAGCCCACTATGGGCTGGCTACCCTCCCACTTCAGCCCATGGGGCCCTCCGGGATGGGTGGCCCCACCCGGTGGACCCCCGGGACCCTTCCGGTGGTCCCGGTACATTACCGGGTGACCCCGAAACTTTCCCGATGGCCGAAATACCACTTCCTATATATAATTCTTTACCTCCGGACCATTCCGAAACTCCCCGTGACATCCGGGATCTCATCTGGGACTCCGAACAACATTCGGTATGCTGCATACTCATATTCATACAACCCTAGCGTCACCGAACCTTAAGTGTGTAGACCCTACGGGTTCGGGAGACCCGCAGACAAGACCGAGACGACTCTCGGGCAATAACCAACAGCGGGATCTAGATACCCATGTTGGATCCCACATGCTCCTCGATGATTTCATCGGATGAACCACGATGTCGAGGATTAAACAACCCCGTATACAATTCCCTTTGTCAATCGGTACGTTACTTGCCCGAGACTCGATCGTCGGTATCCCAATACCTTGTTCAGTCTCGTTACCGGCAAGTCACTTTACTCGTACCGTAATGCATGATCCCGTGACCAACCACTTGGACACATTGAGCTCATTATGATGATGCATTACCGAGTGGGCCCAGAAATACCTCTCCGTCATACGGAGTGACAAATCCCAGTCTCGATCCGTGTCAACCCAACAGACACTTTCGGAGATACCTGTAGTGCACCTTTATAGTCACCCAGTTACGTTGTGACGTTTGGTACACCCAAAGCACTCTTACGGTATCCGGGAGTTACACGATCTCATGGTCTAAGGAAGAGATACTTGACATTGAAAAAGCTCTAGCAAACGAACTACACGATCTTGTGCTATGCTTAGGATTGGGTCTTGTCCATCACATCATTCTCCTAATGATGTGATCCCGTTATCAATGACATCCAATGTCCATAGCCAGGAAACCATGACTATCTGTTGATCACAACGGGCTAGTCAACTAGAGGCTCACTAGGGACATATTGTGGTCTATGTATTCACACGTGTATTACGATTTCCGGATAATACAGTTATAGCATGAATAAAAGACAATTATCAAGAACAAGGAAATATAATAATACTTTTATTATTGCCTCTAGGGCATATTTCCAATAGTCTCCCACTTGCACTAGAGTCAATAATCTAGTTACGTTGTGATGAATCGAGCACCCATAGAGTTCTGGTGTTGATCATGTTTTGCTCGCGAGAGAGGTTTAGTCAACGGATCTATGACATTCAGATCCGTATGTACTTTGCAAATATCTATGTCTGCATCTTGAACATTTTCACGGATGGAGTTGAAACGACGCTTGATGTGCCTGGTCTTCTTGTGAAACCTGGGCTCCTTGGCAAGTGCAATAGCTCCAGTGTTGTAACAGAAGAGTTTGATCGGCCTCGACGCATTGGGTATGACTCCTAGGTCGGTGATGAACTCCTTCACCCAAATAGCTTCATGCGCTGCCTCCGAGGCTGCCATGTACTCCGCTTCACATGTAGATCCCGCCACTACGCTCTGCTTGCAGCTGCACCAGCTTACTGCTCCACCATTCAACATATACACGTATCCGGTTTGTGACTTAGAGTCATCCAGATCTGTGTCGAAGCTAGCGTCGATGTAACCCTTTACGACAAGCTCTTCGTCACCTCCATAAACGAAAAAACATGTCCTTTGTCCTTTTCAGGTACTTCAGGATATTCTTGACCGTGGTCCAGTGTTCCTTGCCGGGATTACTTTGGTACCCTCCTACAAACTTACGGCAAGGTTTACATCAGGTCTGGTACACAGCATGGCATACATAATAGATCCTATGGCTGAAGCATAGGGGATGACACCCATCTCTTCTTTATCTTTTGCCATGGTCGGGCATTGAGCCGAGCTCAATCTCACACCTTGCAATACAGGCAAGAACCCCTTCTTGGACTGATCCATTTTGAACTTCTTCAAAATCTTATCAAGGTATGTGCTTTGTGAAAGACCTATGAGGCGTCTTGATCTATCTCTATAGATCTTGATGCCTAACATATAAGCAGCTTATCCAAGGTCCTTCATTGAAAAACACTTATTCAAGTAGGCCTTAATGCTATCCAAAAGTTCTATATCATTTCCCATCAAGAGTATGTCATCTACATATAATATGAGAAATGCTACAGAGCTCCCACTCACTTTCTTGTAAATGCAGGCTTCTCCATAAGTCTGCATAAACCCAAACGCTTTGATCATCTCATCAAAGCGAATATTCCAACTCCGAGATGCTTGCACCAGCCCATAAATGGATCGCTGGAGCTTGCATACTTTGTTAGTGTTCTTAGGATCGACAAAACCTTCGGCTGCATCATATACAGTTCTTCCTTAAGATGCCCGTTAAGGAATGCCGTTTTGACATCCATTTGCCATATCTCATAATCATAGTATGTGGCAATTGCTAACATGATTCGGACGGACTTCAGCTTTGCCACGGGAGAGAATGTCTCGTCGTAGTCAATCCCTTGAACTTGTCGATAACCCTTAGCGACAAGTCGAGCTTTATAGACGGTAATATTACCATCCGCGTCTGTCTTCTTCTTAAAGATCCATTTGTTTTCTATCGCTCGCCGATCATCGGGCAAGTCTATCAAAGTCCATACTTTGTTTTCTTACATGGATTCTATCTCGGATTTCATGGCTTCAAGCCATTTGTTGGAATCTAGGCCCGCCATCGCTTCTTCATAGTTCGAAGGTTCACCGTTGTCTTACAACATGATTTCCAGGACGGGGTTGCCGTACCACTCTGGGTGTGGAACGTGTCCTTGTGGACCTACAAAGTTCAGTAGCAACTTGATCCGAAGTACCTTGATCATCATCATTATTTTCCTCTTCAGTTGGTGTAGGCATCACAAGAACATTTTCTTGAGCTGCACTACTATCCCGTTCAAGAGGTAGTACTTCATCGAGTTCTACTTTCCTCCCACTTACTTCTTTCGAGAGAAACTCTTTTTCCAGAAAGCATCCGTTCTTGGCAACAAAGATCTTGCCCTTGGATCTTAAGTAGAAGGTATACCCAACGGTTTCCTTAGGGTATCCTATGAAGACGCATTTTTCCGACTTGGGTTCGAGCTTTTCAGGTTGAAGTTTCTTGACATAAGCATCGCATCCCCAAACTTTTAGAAACGACAGCTTAGATTTCTTCCCAAACCATAATTCATACGGTGTCGTCTCAATGGATTTAGACGGTGCCCTATTTAAAGTGAATGTAGCTGTCTCTAGAGCGTATCCCCAAAATGATAGCGGTAAATCGGTAAGAGATATCATAGATCGCACCATATCCAATAGAGTGCGATTACGACGTTCGGACACACTGTTACACTGAGGTGTTCCAGGCGGCGTGAGTTGTGAAACGATTCCACATTTCCTTAAGTGTATACCAAATTCATGGCTCAAATATTCTCCCCCACGATCTAATCATAAGAACTTTATTTTTCTGTCGCGTTGATTCTCTACCTCATTCTGAAATTCCTTGAACTTTTCAAAGGTCTCAGACTTGTGTTTCATTAAGTAGACATACCCATATCTACCCAAGTCATCAGTGAGAGTGAGAACATAACGATATCCTCCGCGAGCCTCAACGCTCATTGGACCGCACACATCGGTATGTATGATTTCCAACAAGTTGGTTGCTCGCTCCATTGTTCCGAAGAATGGAGTCTTGGTCATCTTGCCCATGAGGCATGGTTCGCATGTGTCAAATGATTCATAATCTAGAGACTCCAAAAGTCCATCAGCATGGAGCTTCTTCATGCGCTTGACACCAATTTGACCAAGGCGGCAGTGCCACAAGTATGTGGGACTATCGTTATCAACTTTACATCTTTTGGTATTTACGCTATGAATATGTGTAACATTACGCTCGAGATTCATTAAGAATAAACCATTGACCATCGGAGCATGACCATAAAACATATCTCTCATATAAATAGAACAACCATTATTCTCGGATTTAAATGAGTAGCCATCTCGTATCAAACGAGATCCTGGTACAATGTTCATGCTCAAACTTGGCACCAAATAACAATTATTAAGATTCAAAACTAATCCCGTAGGTAAATGTAGAGGTAGCGTGCCGACGGCGATCACATCGACTCTGGAACCATTCCCAACGCGCATCGTCACCTCGTCCTTCGCCAGTCTCCGCTTATTCCGCATCTCCTGCTGTGAGTTACAAATATGAGCAACGTCACCGGTATCAAATACCCAGGAGTCACTACGAGAACTAGTAAGGTACACATCAATTACATGTATATAAAATATACCTTTGGTGTTGCCGGCCTTCTTATCCGCTAAGTATTTGGGGCAGTTCCGCTTCCAGTGACCCTTCCCCTTGGAATAAAAGCACTCAGTCTCAGGCTTGGGTCCATTCTTTGACTTCTTCCCGGTAACTGGCTTACCGGGCGCGGCAACATCCTTGCCGTCTTTCTTGAAGTTCTTCTTGCCCTTGCCCTTCTTGAACTTAGTGGTCTTATTGACCATCAACACTTGATGTTCTTTCTTGATTTCAGCCTCTGCTGACTTCAGCATAGAAAATACTTCAGGAATGGTCTTTTCCAGTCCCTGCATATTGTAGTTCATCACAAAGCTCTTGTAGCTTGGTGGGAGCGACTGAAGGATTCTGTCAATGACCGCCTCATCAGGGAGGTTAATATTCAGCTGGGTCATACGGTTGTGCAACCCAGACATCTTGAGTATGTGCTCACTGATAGAACTATTTTCCTCCATCTTACAACTGTAGAACTTGTCGGAGACGTCATATCTCTCGACCCGGGCCTGAGCTTGAAAAACTAGTCTCAGCTCCTTGAACATCTCATATACTCCGTGATGCTCAAAAAGCTTTTGGAGCCCCGGTTCTAAGCTGTAAAGCATGCCGCACTGAACGAGGGAGTAATCATCAGCACGAGTCTGCCAAGCATTCATAATGTCTTGGTTCTCTGGGACGGGAGCGTCACCTAGCGGTCCTTCTAGGACATATTGTTTCCTGGCAGCTATGAGGATGATCCTCAGGTTCCGGACCCAGTCCGTATAGTTGCTGCCATCATCTTTCAGCTTGGTTTTCTCTAGGAACGTGTTGAAGTTCATGTTGACATGAGCGTTGGCCATTTGATCTACAAGACATATTTGCAAAGGCTTTTAGATTAAGTTCATGATAATTAAGTTCATCTAATCAAAGTATTATAATGAACTCCCACTTAGATTAGACATCCCTCTAGTCATCTAAGTGTTACACGATCCGAGTCGACTAGGCCGTGTCCGATCATCACGTGAGACGGACTAGTCATCATCGGTGAACATTCTCATGTTGATCGTATCTTCCATACGACTCGTGTTCGACCTTTCGGTCTCCGTGTTCCGAGGCCATGTCTGTACATGCTAGGCTCGTCAAGTTAACCCTAAGTGTTTTGCGTGTGTAAATCTGTCTTACAAACGTTATATGTGAACGTAAGAATCCATCACACTCGATCATCACGTGGTGCTTAGAAGCGACGAACTTTAGCAATGGTGCACAGTTAGGGGAGAACACTTCTTGAAATTGTGTAAGGGATCATCTTATTTACTACCGTCATTCTAAGTAAACAAGATGCATAAACATAATAAACATCACATGCAATTATATAGTAGTGACATGATATGGCCAATATCATATAGCTCCATTGATCTCCATCTTCGGGGCTCCATGATCATCTTGTCACCGGCATGACACCATGATCTCCATCATCATGATCTCCATCATTGTGTCTTCATGAAGTTGTCACGCCAACGACTACTTCTACTTCTATGGCTAACGCGTTTAGCAATAAAGTAAAGTAAGTTACATGGCATTCTTCAATGACACGCAGGTCATACAAAAATAAAGACAACTCCTATGGCTCCTGCCGGTTGTCATACTCATCGACATGCAAGTCATGATTCCTATTACAAGAACATGATCTCATACATCACAATATATCATTCATCATTCATCACAACTACTGGCCATATCACATCACATGACAATTGCTGCAAAAACAAGTTAGACGTCCTCTAATTGTTGTTGCATCTTTTACGTGGCTGCAATTGGGTTCTAGCAAGAACGTTTTCTTACCTACGAATAACCACAACGTGATTTTGTCAACTTCTATTTACCCTTCATAAGGACCCTTTTCATCGAATCCGCTCCAACTAAAGTGGAAGAGACAGACACCCGCCAGCCACCTTATGCAACTAGTGCATGTTAGTCGGTGGAACCGGTCTCACGTAAGCGTACGTGTAAGGTTGATCCGGGCCGCTTCATCCCACAATACCGCTGAAACAAGAAAAGACTAGTAGTCGCAAGCAAGTTGACAAGATCCACGCCCAGAACAAAATTGTGTTCTACTCGTGCAAAGCGAACTACGCATAGACCTAGCTCTGATACCACTATTGGGGAACGTTGCAGAAAATTAAAATTGTTCCTATGGTTTCACCAAGATCCATCTATGAGTTCATCTAAGCAATGAGTCATGGGAGAGAGATTGCATCTACATACCACTTGTAGATCGAGTGCGGAAGCGTTCAAGGGGATGGTGATGATGGAGTCGTACTCGCCGTGATTCGAATCACCGATGACCAAGTGCTGAATGGACAGCACCTCCACGTTCAACACACGTACGGTACGGGAGACGTCTCCTCCTTCTTGATCCAGCAAGGGGGAAGGAGAGGTTGATGATGATCCAGCAGCACGACGACGTGGTGGTGGATGCAGCAGAACTCCAGCAGGGCTTCGCCAAGCGACTATGGGAGGAGGACGAGGTGTAGCAGGGGGAGGGTGGCGACAAGCACAAGGGTACGGCTGCCCTCCCCCTTGCCCTCCTTTATATAGGCCCCCTGGGGGGCGCCGGCCCTGGGAGATTGAATCTCCCAAGGGGGCGGCGGCCAAGGGGGGAGGAGTGCCCCCCAAGGCATGTGGTGCGCCCCCCCACCCTAGGGTTTCAACACTAGGCGCAGGGGGTGGGCCTAGGGGGGTGCACCAGCCCACTATGGGCTGGCTCCCCTCCCACTTCAGCCCATGGGGCCCTCCGGGATGGGTGGCCCCACCCGGTGGACCCCTGGGACCCTTCCGGTGGTCCCGGTACATTATCGGGTGACCCCGAAACTTTCCCGATGGCCGAAATACCACTTCCTATATATAATTCTTTACCTCCGGACCATTCCGAAACTCCTCGTGACGTCCGGGATCTCATCCGGGACTCTTAACAACATTCAGTATGCTGCATACTCATATTCATACAACCATAGCGTCACCGAACCTTAAGTGTGTAGACCCTACGGGTTCGGGAGACACGCAGACATGACCGAGACGACTCTCGGGCAATAACCAACAGCGGGATCTGGATACCCATGTTGGCTCCCACATGCTCCTCGATGATTTCATCGGATGAACCACGATGTCGAGGATTAAACAACCCCGTATACAATTCCTTTGTCAATCGGTACGTTACTTGCCCGAGACTCGATCGTCGGTATCCCAATACCTTGTTCAGTCTCGTTACCGGCAAGTCACTTTACTCGTAACGTAATGCATGATCCCGTGACCAACCACTTGGACACATTGAGCTCATTATGATGATGCATTACCGAGTGGGCCCAGAGGTACCTCTCCGTCATACGGAGTGACAAATCCCAGTCTCGATCCGTGTCAACCCAACAGACACTTTCGGAGATACCTGTAGTGCACCTTTATAGTCACCCAGTTACGTTGTGACGTTTGGTACACCCAAAGCACTCTTACGGTATCCGGGAGTTACACGCTCTCATGGTCTAAGGAAGAGATACTTGACATTGAAAAAGCTCTAGCAAACGAACTACACGATCTTGTGCTATGCTAAGGATTGGGTCTTGTCCATCACATCATTCTCCTAATGATGTGATCCCGTTATCGACGACATCATATGTCCATAGCCAGGAAACCATGACTATCTGTTAATCACAACGGGCTAGTCAATTAGAGGCTCACTAGGGACATATTGTGGTCTATGTATTCACACGTGTATTACGATTTCCGGATAATACAGTTATAGCATGAATAAAAGACAATTATCAAGAACAAGGAAATATAATAATACTTTTATTATTGCCTCTAGGGCATATTTCCAACAAAACACGTATCATCACAGAAGTGTATTTTTTGTAGTGTACGAGATGGCCATGGAGTTATTGGAGGTTAGTGACGCTGCGATGGCCAAGTACTTCACCATGATGTTGGATGGGACTGGCCGCACTTGGTTGAAGGGGCTACCGCCTAATTCCATCGGGTCATGGGCAGAGTTAAAAGCCCGGTTTATTCAGAACTGCAAAGATACATGTAAGCAGCCCATGTCATTTGTGGATTTGACTAATTGCAAGCAGGAGGAAGGTGAGTCCACGACCCATTGGGTGCGCCGAGTCAAAGCCATAATACATTCGTCTGATAAGATGGATGCTGGCTCTGCAATCTTAATGTTGGAGAAAAATTGTCGTTTTTGCCTCTGAAGATGAAGCTAGGGCGGCTCAAGCGCGATTGTAATGATATGGGTACGTTGTTGGCAGCTCTGGTCAAGTACGCTGACTCTGACAGTACCAAGGATCCTGAGTCTGATGATGAAAAGACAGGGAAGTGAAAAAATGGCAACGGCAAGGGCCCTCAGCATAACCCGACAAATCAAGGAGGCAATAATAAACATAAGGCTGATGGTAGCTTGGAGTTTGTGGCTAACACCAATGTGCAGGGCAACAATCAACAATGTAAGGGGAGGCCACCCCTGAGGGAGTTCTGGATTAGGGGGTATCCGGACAGCCGGACTATATACTTTGGCCGGACTGTTGGACCGTGAAGATACAAGACTCAAGACTTCGTCCCGTGTCCGGATGGGACTCTCCTTTGCATGCAAGACAAGCTTGGCGATCCAGATGTTGTATTTCCTTCTTTGTAACCGACTCCATGTAAACCCTAGCCCTCTCCGGTGTCTATATAAACCGGAGGGTTTAGTCCCTAGAGACAAAATCATAATCATCATAGGCTAGCTTCTAGGGTTTAGCCTCTACTATCTCGTGGTAGATCAACTCTTGTAACACCCATATCATCAATATCAATCAGGCAGGAAGTAGGGTTTTACCTCCATCGAGAGGGCCCAAACCTGGGTAAACATTGTGTCCCTTGCCTCCTGTTACCATTAGCCTAAGACGCACAGATCAGGACCCCCTACCCGAGATTCACCGGTTCTGACACCGACAACCCCCTCGGTCCGGCGGGTCAAGCCCCACACTTGAGCAGTTGCTGAATGAGCCCTGTCCAAGACATGGCACCCCAGAGAAACCGACCACTCAACTATGGAAGGACTGGACGATCATGAAGGCTTTCAAGAATTCCAACATGTTCGATGGTAATCATGGGCCGGGTGGTGACTCAGACGGCGGCGGTTTTCATGGCCCGGGCGGCGGTTCAAATTCCAATTTTCCAAACTCTCAAGGCAATCAAGGTGGATATAATCAGCAATCTGGCCAGGGAGGTCAGTAGTAGCAGCAGCAGGGTGGATACCAGAGTCATCCAAAGTAGCTAAATAGTGGGCAATATCATGTGTTTACTACCAGTTTGTGTAAACGGTACCAGAAGCTTCATAAGAGGGCTGTCAACGCTGTTGAGCCGGCAGTTCCTCGTTATTTGAGATGGTCTGAGCAGCCTATTCTGTGGAGTAGGGAGGATCACCCTCCCCGGGTTGACAATCCGGGTCACCTGGTCTTGGTGGTGGCCCCTCAGGTTGGTGGATATAAATTCACTAAGGTACTCATGGATGGAGGCAGTAGCATCAACATCCTCTACTATGAAACCTTTCGTCGCATGGGTCTGACTGATAAAAATCTCAAGACTTCCAATACTGTTTTTCATGGAGTGGTTCCTGGTAAGTCGGCATACCCAATGGGTAAGATTGAGCTGAAGTGGCCTTTGAAGATGAACATGATTCCAGGGCTGAGAAGTTAACATTTGAAGTGGTCAAAATCAAGAGCCCGTATCACGCCCTATTTGGACGGCCGGCTTATGCAAAGTTCATGGCGCGGCCGTGTTATGTTGATTTGCAGCTCAAGATGCCGGGTCATAAGGGTACCATCACAGTACATGGGAGCCGGAAGATAGCCTTGGAATGTGAGGAAGGCGATGCTGCTTATGCTGAATCTATTTGTGCAACAGAAGAGTTGAAGTTCTACAAGGACAATGTTGACCCGACAGATATGACATCTTTGAAAAAGCCAACCACAGAGCATGAGCTGATAATGAAGTTTAAGTCGGCCGATGATACTAAACTTGTTGACTTTGTTCTAGGCGAATCATCTAAGCAGTTCAATATCAGTGCCAATTTGGATCCCAAATAGGAAAGCGCGCTCATCGAGTTCATCCGTGAGAACCAGGACATCTTTGCATGGAAACCTTCTAACATGCCGGGTGTACCGAGAGAACTCGCTGAGCACACTCTTAATATTGATCCAAAATTTAAGCTGGTCAAGTAGTTTCTTTGGCGGTTCAATGAGGAGAGGCGTAAAGCCATTGGTGAGGAAGTAGCCCGCACTATAAAAAAATACACTTCCGTGATGATACGTGTTTGTCACAGTAGGTTGCATTTTCTGTCATGCATGTACATCCACGACGATTTTATGACAGAATCAAGATAGTCATACCTGTGATGTCGTAGAAGTGTTCCATGACATTACCAAAATTATCATCACGGAAGTGTCCACTTCCATGACGATAAATTGCACGTCACAGAACTGCTTTCGTCAAGGGTGACCGACACGTGGCATCCACCGTAACGGAACGCCGTTAAGCTATCAGGTCCGGTTTTGGATCCGATAACCCGTTAACTGCCCCGACCAATGGGGATTTTCCACGTGTAAAATAATCATTGGCTGGAGGAAACACGTGTCGGCTCACCGTTGGGACAGATGTCATCCACTCATTGGACCCAAGGCGCCTATGATACGTCGACACGTGGCACGGCCCAACAGAGGCCCATTCCTGTGAAAAGGCTGGCCCGTTTGACTTGGTCAAAAGGTGGCGGGCCGGCCCACGGAAAGCCTGTTAACGGCCTGTCCGCACATAGCCCATTTACAACCCGCTAACCCAGGGCCCGCTACACCCTATCCGAATTAGGCCCAGTAGCGTCATTTGGGCTGCCCAATATGATTCCAGCCCATTTTAACTTCCGGCCCATGTGTGGCCCATGACTTCTTTCGGCCCATATGAGGCCCTTTGTAACTCTTGGCCCATTAATGGCCCGTGGTGAAACTGGCCCGTAATAAACAGTGTATCACTTTATACCCATTAACGACCCATTATTCCACTGGGCCATTTCCAGCCCAAGTTATCTTTCGGCCTTCTCAGGGTCCATTTATTCTTGGGCTCATTTGCAGCACTCTGTTACTTACGGCCCGTTACTGTCATTTTTTGCTTGTGGGCCAAATTCAGCTCGTCGTTACAGTCGGCCCATTTGTGGACCGTTAATACGTTGGGCCGTTTTCATGTCAAAAAAAACCTGTTGGGCTATTTTCATACAGTTATCAAATACGACCCGTTATGGTCCACGAATAGTACGGCCCATGATTGGTGAAATGATGATACGCCCTATACAAGGCCCATGGATCCTACGGCCCGTAGAAGGCCCATGGACCCTATGGCCCATAGAAGGCCCATGGATCCTACGGCCCGTACAAAGGCCAATGGATCCTACGACCGTAGAAGGCCCATGGATCATACGGCTCGCAGGAGGCCCATGGTTACAACAGTTTGTGTGCTGCCATGATTATTTTGGCCTAGTTACCAAAAATAGGCTATTCTGGCCACTAGAAAAACAAAGAAAAAGAACTGCAGTGACTACAATCAAACAACTAAACAAGACAATGAGGAAATAAATAAACAAGCAATTAACACTAGCCAATTACCGCTATTACACATATTACATCCACTAGGCATCAAAGTTCGCCACCAGTGCAAATATAGGGAACAAAGCAGCATATTACATACACTGGCCGTCAAAATTGGCCACCAATGCAAATAAACACGGCAGCAAAACAAGAGCATAACTGAAACAACTTCAGAAGAGCTCAGAAATGTTATCCTGGGTATCCACCATGCTGGCAATAAGCTTAGCAAGCTTATTAGCTTTGTCCTGTTTGGCGCTAAAATCCTCCAATGCTTCCTGTTGCACCAGAAAGTATGCATCTGAATGCTCCAGGGACTTTCACAGTCCTTTCGCTTCTTGTCGTAGCACAGCTGATCAATGTCTTTCAGCTTGCAGTTGAGACTCAAGAAACCAAATTGATTGAGGCAGTGAGTTCGAATAGCTTGTGCAAGCGGTAGTGGCTAGTAACTCAAACACTAAACCAAGACAGGACTTTGGGGTTGTCTCACTGTCTTCAAGATAGTCTTCCTTAGCTGTTTTATCATCTTTGTTGGAGACCAACAAGGATGTGTCACTATCCTGAACCTTATTTGCATTACTTCCTTTACCATTGCTTAATAAGGCACTCTTCTCCAATATTCTCTCAGCATTCTAAAAGAAGAAACAAGCAGACACATAACAGGTTTAGCATGTACTAGTATATGAAACTCATTTCGTTGAACCAGTTCATTACACTACTAGGAAAAGGCCTGCTAGTGGCACACCTATTTTGGCTACTAATGGCGCACTACAGGTGCGCCATTAGTATACCAGATACTAATGGTGCACCAAGGAGTGCGCCATTAGTATATCACACGGTGCGCCATTACTATATGACTTAGTAATGGCGCACCACATAGAAGTGCGACATTACTAACATATTTTTTCAAATATTTTTTCAGATATTTTTTTCAAATTATTTTTTCGTTTTTTCTTAATCTCGGGTCACTATGGCTTAATCTCTGGTGAATATGCTTAATCTCATGTCAAATCGCACTAAGTGGTCAAACTTCCCGGAAGGTCACCCATCCTCACACTACTCCAGCCCGAGCACGCTTAACTTCGCAGTTCTATCCAACCCCAGCACCACCTCACTTAACATGCACTTGTTGATATATCTATCATATCAATCCTATTAAACCTTGTTGATGTCTAGGACTTTGTTCATGTTCATGAGTATGATGAAATTTTGAAAAATATTTCAAACTTCCCGGTCATATTACGTATCATTTTTTGAAGAAAAATTCGCCACTAGTAAGTTTGAATTTTTTCCATTTCCCCCCTCTAGATCTTAAAAACCCCATATTTGTTATTCTGTTAGGTTTTTGGGGATTCTGAAAATCTTGAACGGGGTTCCCCCAGTTCAATTGGGATGTAACTTTTCGACTAGATGATTTTTCATATAAAAAACTTTTTAATTCGAGTTTGTATGCAAAAGTTATGCCTATTTTACAAATTC
>NC_041385.1:708898701-708937336 GCF_002162155.2 Triticum dicoccoides
GGTGCGCCATTACTAGTTTTGAAAAAAAATAAAAAAAAATTGAAAAAAAAATTGAAAAATAATTAGTAGTGGCGCACCGAGGGTGTGGTGCGCCATTACTAGTTTAACTAGTAATGGCGCACTATCCCCTGGTGCGCCATTACTAGTTTTGAAAAAAAAATTGTTAATAGTGGTGCACCGTGGATGTGGTGCGCCATTAGTATTTAGAGTTTAATGGCGCACCAACACATGGTGCGCCACTGCTATATAGTAGTGTGGTGCGCCATTAATGTCCATATTGTCTATGGCCCTTTTCCTAGTAGTGTTAGTAAGATGGACATGATTAAACTACCAATTCTTCTATTGCCAAGTACTAGTACATAATAAAAGCATCAAACAAACATATATCTATGTCCTATGGTCACTGCATTGTCTTGCCAAATCAAAATAGAGACACGGTTCAAATCATATTAGTTCAAGGCAAAGCAGCAGTGAAAGAATACAAAGCGTGGGAAACTACATGGCACAACAATATTTCAGATGGGTACCACGGGTCTACATGTACAACAACACTATTGGCTCTGTTGTGATGCTAGTAATATGCATGATATGAGAAGTCAACTGTATACATAATTGAAATTGAAATCAACAGAGCTATTGATAAGATCAAACCTGTTAAAGAAACATGCGTGAACATACATGTTGTGCCATTGGAGTTTCGATTGGATCCTTCAATTTAAAAATAAGTTTGTATGAGTAAATACAGTGATACAAGAGCAAAGCAGTATGCACGATAGCAATCATTGTCAAAAAAGGCGTGCCTAGGCTCTAGGCGGTGGCAAAACGCATTGCCCATAACTATGCTTAATCTGTGCATAACTGCGCATAAGCATGCACTTTGGTCAGTAAAGCGCAATGCGGTAGCAAAACGCACAATTAACGCCTAGCGCTTTTTTGAACTATGATAGCAATGGAATCTTAAATTAGAACAATTGTTCTTCAGGTTTAGGCACTTGTTCTACATGAACAGAGTACAGTAAGACGCAAGAATATAGTACTTAAAAATAGAAAATGAGCTCATAGAGCTTACCACATTCTTGGTTCAGGACCAGTACAGAACAAGGCATTCCCAGTCATCATCCAGTAAATGTGTCTCAGGAGAACGTAAGGGAATTTGATGAGTTTCTTTGCCGGTGAAGTACGTTTTCTTTAGGTAATTCCGATACTGCCACCAAGCATTCTTGAAGATAGCATAAGTATTAGCACGGGTTACGTCATCCTGAGTTGCCAAGTCGGTCCTTCTCTATAGAGAAAAATGAGAAAATTTGGTGTATTATAACCATCATGGAGGTAGGATGTATGGGACAAAGCAAAGTAATTGCCATGAATAACATTACTTACACATAACTCCTAGACAAACACCTGCAACTGGCATTTTCCTTCATCTTCAGTATAATATTTCCAAGATGGAAATATACGCACATACGATTTAACAACATCAAATGCGATAGCTGCTAAACTACGACTAGCTGGTTGTGCTTCCTCCACAGGAATAGGCGTACTAACTGGTGGAGTTGTGGTTCGCCGTGGTAGTACTGGCCCTTTGGGCACTGGAGCTGCCTTACTAATTGCTCTTATTTGGGAGCTCTATGGTGGAGACGGTGCTGTGTCAACAGGAACTGGGTTACTATCTGCTGGGGTTGGTGTTAGATTTGGTGAAGCTGGTTCTCTATCCATCGCAGTAGGGGTGCAATCTGCGAGAGTTTGTGTTATGTGTGGTAGGGATGGTTCTTGTGCATGTACAACCCGGGTGCTATCTCCACCAAGAGGTAGCACTGTTTTATTTGAAGACTGTGTTTTTAGTCTACTGGATACTGGCATCACCCGCTCCAATTCAAATGGCTGATAAATAGGAAACATAGTTGAATGTACAGACATTGTATGAGAGACAGATGCAATAGATAGTGTGGAAAAAAGGCATGTAATAGTTGACATGTATATTGTTTAAGTAAAATGGATAGCATGACATAATTTCACATATATGATGTCTATCTAAACTAGATATCATAGCATAACATAATTCAAAGATATGATGAATAACTAAACAGGATCGCATGACAGAATTTACCTACATGGTATCTAAGTAATCAAGATCGCATCATTTAATTCACATATGTGATTTATATGCTAAACAGAGGGCATTCGATATGATGTCTGAACTAAGAACATGGTGTTGAATATTGTGTATATGATGTCTAAACTATGCAATGCAAGACACCATATGCATGATATGAGCAGTATAACTGTGCCAAGTTTGAGCATACACCTCGGTGAGGAAATAGGACTGGTCATCTATCTCTGAATCTATCTCCGAGGAGCTATCGGGACCCAACAAGAGACCTGCTTCGACAGGTAGTACTGTCTTCTCTGAAGGCCTTGTTTTCGCTCTAGATTTTTCCATCTCCCACCCAAATGGCTGATTCACAGGAAGAGTAGTTTAATGTACAAACATTCTCGACAAATGGAAATGTAATGAAGAAAAGGATGGGCAAGATATCATTCAAATATATGATGCCTAGTTAAACAGGATGGCATTGCACATTTCACATATATTATGGCTGGCTAAAAGACATGAGACTGCATAATTCCCATATATGATATAGAAACTAAACATGTGGCATTACACAACATGTCTAAACTAAGCAGATGACATATATGATGTCAAAAGTAGGCACTACAAGGCAACATATGCATGGTATGACTAACATCATCATGCCAAGGTAGAGCAAACACCTTGGGGAGTAAATAGGAGTGGTCAGCGGCATCTAAATCCGCCTCAGAACAGATATCTTCCTCAGGATTACAATCTGGAGAGGGGTGGGGAGGATTTGCCATTGAACCCACCATGGAGCGATGTGTGCATGACATTGTATTGCCGCGCAAAACTCTTCTCTTTTTCTCTACATGGTCAGCATGACTGTGTACAATATCTGACATGCATATGAAAAAATAGGTGAGATTATGTAAGGAGAGCATGCAGAAATTTAGAGTGATGGTAACAACCAGTGGATGGATCCAAAAATAATGATAGCAGGCTGATGATTGCTTTAAATTAATAAAAAGATAGATGATGATTTCTTTACTATTTGTTTCCCACCCAAGATGAACAACATAGGCATACCCTAGGTGAACCAGATATTAGACAGACATACTATTCATTGCTGCCTCGATATGTGCCCCACAACTAATTTAGAACTCAAGTTTTAACATTAATTTGGACCTGACTTGGAGTCCAAGAGGTGAACAGGACAATAAAGTAGCAGGTAATTTCAAGCAATGCATAACATAAGCAGAAACAAAAGAGCGCGACCTCTCTTGTGGACCCGTATACTCCTCAGGTTCATCTGCTGAGTCAACGATGGTGATGCCGTTGCGGTGGGTGCCGGCAGCAGGGAAGGAGATATGAGGCGGCAAAAGACGGTCAGGAGTCATGATGTCTGGTTTGGTGGATGCTTCTATTGATGGAGAAGCTCTGGTGAGGTGGACGATGTCGAGGCAGGACCAGGACAAACCACACAAAGTTCCCTTCGACATGTACCTGTAACTGAAGTAGTTCTGTAAGGGCCCATTTGGCTTGCATGATTCTTAAAGCACAGGGATAGGAAAAACACCGAAATAGGATAGGAATGCACATGGTAAACAGAGCATTTGTAAACACAGGATTTCTGTCAACTTGGTGTTGGAAATATGCCCTAGAGGCAAAAATAAAATGGTTATTATTATATTTCCTTGTTCAAGATAATTGTCTATTGTTCATGCTATAATTCTGTTATCCAGAAATCGTAATACATGTGTGAATACATAGACCACAGCAAGTCCCTAGTGAGCCTCTGGTTGACTAGCTCGTTGATCAACAGACGGTCATGGTTTCCTGACTATGGACATTGGATGTCACTGATAACGGGATCACATCATTGGGTGAATGATGTGATGGACAAGACCCAATCCTAAGCATAGCACAAGAACGTGTAGTTCGTTTGCTAGAGCTTTTCTAATGTCAAGTATCATTTCCTTAGACCATGAGATCGTGCAACTCCCGGATACTATAGCAGTGCTTTGGGTGTACCAAACGTCACAACGTAACTGGGTGGCTATAAAGGTGCATTACAGGTATCTCCGAAAGTGTCTGTTGGGTTGGCACGAATCGAGACTAGGATTTGTCACTCCATATGACGGAGAGGTATCTCTGGGCCCACTCGGTAATGCATCATCATAAGGAGATCAATGTCACAAAGTAGTTGGTCACGGGATCATGCATTACGGAACGAGTAAAGTGACTTGTCGGTAACAAGATTGAACGAGGTATTGGGATACCGACGATCGAATCTCGGGCAAGTAACATACTGATTGACAAAGGGAATTGTATACGGGATTGCTTGAATCCTCGACATCATGGTTCATCTGATGAGATCATCGTGGAACATGTGGGATCCAACATGGGTATTCAGATCCCGCTGTTGGTTATTGGCAAGAGAGCTGTCTCGGTTATGTCTGCATGATTACCGAACCCGTAAGGTCTACACACTTAAGGTTCGATGAGGCTAGGGTTATAAGGAAGATTTGTATGTGATTACTGAATGTTGTTCGGAGTCCTGGATGATATCCCGGATGTCACGAGGGGTGCAGCACCACATCCAGGGCGCTGCCCCTCCCTTCCCCAACACCTCTCCTCCTCCGCAAGAGCTTGGCGAAGGCCTGCTGGAGAACTGCCACTCCATCACCACCACGCGCGTCGTGCTGGTGCTGGAGCCCTCTTCCTCAACCTCTCCCTCCTCCTTGCTGGATCAAGGCACGGGAGACGTCTCCGGGCTGCACGTGTGTTGAATGTGGAGGCACCATTATTCGGTGCTTAGATCGGATTCGGCCGTGATCTGAATCGCTACGTGTACGACTCCTCCAACCGCATTCTTGCAATGCTTCAGACTTGCGATCTTAAAGGGTATGAAGATGCACTCCCCTCTCTCTTGTTGCTAGTTACTCCATAGATTGATCTTGGTGATGCATAGAAAATTTCAATTTCTGCAATGATCCCCATTAGTGGCATCATGAGCTAGGTCTATGAGTAGTTTCTATGCACAAGTAGAACACAAGTTTGTTGTGGGTGTCGATTTTGTCAATTTACTTGCCACTACTAGTCTTATCTTGTTTCGGTGGCATCGTGGGATGAAGTGGCACGGACCGACCTTACACGTACGCTTACGTGAGACAGGTTCCACCGACTGACATGCACTAGTTGCATAAGGTGGCTAGCGGGTGTCGGTCTCTCCCACTTTAGTCAGATCGGATTTGATGAAAAGGGTCCTTATGAAGGGTAAATAGTAATTGGCATATCACATTGTGGTTTTGGTGTAGGTAAGAAACGTTCTTGCTAGAAACCTATAGCAGCCACGTAAAAACTTGCAACAACAATTAGAGGCCGTCTAACTTGTTTTTGCAGCATGTGCCGTGTGATGTGATATGGCCAAAAGGATGTGATGAATGATATATATGTGATGTATGAGATTGATCATGTTCTTGTAATAGGAACCACGACTTGCATGTCGATGAGTATGATAACCAGTAGGAGCCATAGAGTTGTCTTAATTTGTTGTATAACCTGCGTGTCATTGAATAACGCCATGTTATTACTTTACGGTATTGCTAAACTGTTAGCCATAGTAGTAGAAGTAATAGTTGGCGAGACAACTTCATGAAGACACGATGATGGAGATCATGGTGTCATGCCGGTGACGATGATGATCATGGTGCCCCGAAGATGGAGATCAAAAGGAGCAAAATGATATTGGCCATATCATGTCACTATTTGATTGCATGTGATGTTTATCATGTTTTACATCTTATTTGCTTAGAATGACGGTAGCATAAATAAGATGATCCCTCATAAAATTTCAAGAAAGTGTTCCCCCTAACTGTGCACCATTGCGAAGGTTCGTTGTTTCGAAGCACCATGTGATGATCGGGTGTGATAGATTCTAACGTTCAAATACAATGGGTGTAAGCCAGATTTACACATGGAAAACACTTAGGTTCACTATATGAGCCTAGCATGTACATACATGGCCTCGGAATACAGGAGACCGAAAGGTCGAACATGAGTCGTATAGAAGATAGGATCAACATGAAGATGTTCACCGATGATGACTAGTCCATCTCACGTGATGATCAGACACGGCCTAGTTGACTCGGATCATGTATCACTTAGATGACTAGAGGGATGTCTATCTGAGTGGGAGTTCATTAAATAATTTGATTAGATGAACTTAATTATCATGAACTTAGTCTCAAATCTTTACAATATGTCTTGTAGATCAAATGGCCCACACTAATGTTGTCCTCAACTTCAACGCGTTCCTAGAGAAAACCAACCTCAAAGACGATGGTAGAAACTATACGGACTGGGTCTGGAACTTGAGGATGATCCACATAGCTCCCAAGAAAGCATATGTCCTAGAAGCACCGCTAGGTGAAGCACCCGTTTTCCCAGCAACTCAAGACGTTATGAACGCCTGGCAGTCGCGTAGTGATGATTACTCCCTGGTTCAGCGTGGCTTGCTTTACAGCTTAGAACCGGGGCTCCAAAAGCGTTTTGAGCAGAACAGAGCATATGAGATGTTCCAAGAGCTGAAAATGGTTTTCCAAGCTCATGCCCGGGTCGAGAGATATAAAGTCTTCGACAAATTCTACAGTTGTAAGATGGAGGAGAATAGTTCTGTCAGCGAGCACATACTCAAAATGTCTGGGTTGCACAACCGCTTGTCTCAGCTGGGAGTTAATCTCCCGGATGACGCGGTCATTGACAGAATCCTTCATTCGCTTCCACCTAGCTACAAGAGCTTTGTGATGAACTTCAATATGCAGGGGATGGAGAAAACCATTCTTGAGGTATATTCGATGCTGAAATCAGCGGAGGTGGAAATCAAAAAGGAACATCAAGTATTGATGGTGAATAAGACCACTAAGTTCAAGAAAGGCAAGGGTAAAAAGGGCTTCAAGAAAGACGGCAAGGGAGTTGCCGCGCTCGGTAAGAAAGCTGCCGGGAAGAAGCCAAAGAATGGTCCCAAGCCTGAGACTGAGTGTTTTTATTGCAAGGGAAACGGTCATTGGAAGCGGAATTGCCCCAACTACTTAGCGGATAAGAAGGCCGGCAACACCAAAGGTATATGTGATATACATGCTATTGATGTGTACCTTACCAGTACTCGTAGTAGCTCCTAGTTATTTGATACCGGTGCGGTTGCTCATGTTTGTAACTCAAAACAGGAGCTGTGGAATAAGCGGAGAATGGCGAAGGACGAGGTCACGATGCGCGTCGGGAATGGTTCCAAGGTCGATGTGATCGCCGTCGGCACGCTACCTCTACGTTTACCTACGGGATTAGTTTTAAACCTCAATAATTGTTATTTAGTGCCAGCTTTGAGCATGAACATTGTATCTTGATCTTGTTCAATACAAGATGGCTACTCATTTAAATCCAAGAATAATGGTTGTTCTATTTATATGAGAGATATGTTTTATGGTCATGCCCCGCTGGTCAATGGTTTATTCTTAATGAATCTCGAACATGATGTTACACATATTCATAGTGTGAATACCAAAAGATGTAAGGTTGACAATGATAGTCCCACATACTTGTGGCACTGCAGCCTTGGTCACATCCGTGTAAAACGCATGAAGAAACTCCATGCAGATGGAGTTTTGGAGTCTCTTGATTATGAATCATTTGACACATGCGAACCATGCCTCATGGAAAAAATGACCAAGACTCCGTTCTCCGGAACAATGGAGCGAGCAACCAACTTATTGGAAATCATACATACTGATGTGTGCGGTCCAGTGAGCGTTGAGGCTCGCGGTGGCTATCCTTATGTTCTCACCCTCACTGATGACTTAAGTAGATATGGGTATGTCTACTTAATGAAACACAAGTCTGAGACCTTTGAAAAGTTCAAGGAATTTCAGAATGAGGTAGAGAATCAACGCGACAGAAAAATAAAGTTCTTATGATTAGATCGTGGGGGAGAATATTTGAGCCATGAATTTGGTATACACTTAAGGAAATGTGGAATTGTTTCACAACTCACGCCGCCTAGAACACCTCAGCGTAACAGTGTGTCCGAACGTCGTAATCGCACTCTATTGGATATGGTGCGATCTATGATATCTCTTACCGATTTACCGCTATCATTTTGGGGATACGCTCTAGAGACAGCTACATTCACTTTAAATAGGGCACCGTCTAAATCCATTGAGACGACACCGTATGAATTATGGTTTGGGAAGAAATCTAAGCTGTCGTTTCTAAAAGTTTGGGGATGCGATGCTTATGTCAAGAAACTTCAACCTGAAAAGCTCGAACCCAAATCGAAAAATGCGTCTTCATAGGATACCCTAAGGAAACCATTGGGTATACCTTCTACCTCAGATCCGAAGGCAAGATTTTTGTTGCCAAGAACGAGTCCTTTTTGGAGAAAGAGTTTCTCTCGAAAGAAGTAAGTGGGAGGAAAGTAGAACTTGATGAAGTACTTCCTCTTGAAGCGGAAAGTAGCGCATCTTAGGAAGATGTTTCTGTGGTGCCTGCACCGACTAGAGAAGAAATTAATGATGATGATCAAGGTACTTCGGATCAAGTTGCTACTGAACTTTGTAGGTCCACAAGGACACATTCCACACCAGAATGGTATGGCAACCCTGTCCTAGAAATCATGTTGTTAGACAATGGTGAACCTTCAAACTATGAAGAAGCGATGGCGGTCCCAGATTCCAACTAATGGCTTGAAGCCATGCAATCCGAGATAGGATCCATGTATGAAAACAAAGTATGGACTTTGACAGACTTGCCCGATGATCGGCGAGCGATAGAAAATAAATGGATCTTTAAGAAGAAGACGAACGTGGATGGTAATGTTACCATATACAAGGCTCGGCTTGTCGCTAAGGGTTATCGACAAGTTCAAGGGGTTGACTATGATGAGACGTTCTCACCCGTAGCGAAGCTGAAGTCTATCTGAATCATGTTAGCAACTGCCGCATTCTATGATTATGAGATATGGCAAATGGACGTCAAAACGACATTCCTTAGCGGCTTCCTTAAGGAAGAATTGTATATGATGCAGCCGGAAGGTTTTGCCGATCCTAAGAATGCTAAAAAAGTATGCAAGCTCCAGCCCTCCATCTATGGGCTGGTACAAGCATCTCCGAGTTGGAACATTCGTTTTGATGAAATGATCAAAGCGTCTCGGTTTATGCAGACTTATCGATAAGCCTGCATTTACAAGAAAGTGAGTGGGAGCTCTGTAGCATTTCTCATATTATATGTGGATGACATACTGTTGATGGGAAATGATATAGAACTCTTGGAAAGCATAAAGGCCTACTTAAATAAGTGTTTTTCAATGAAGGACCTTGGAGAAGCTGCTTACATATTAGGCAACAAGATCTATAGAGATAGATCAAGACACCTCATAGGTCTTTCACAAAGCACATACCTTGATAAGATATTGAAGAAGTTCAATATGGATCAGTCCAAGAAAGGTTTCTTGACTGTATTAAAAGGTGTGAAATTGAGCTCGGCTCAAAGCACGACCACGGCAGAAGATAGAGAAAAGATGAGTGTTGTCCCCTATGCCTCAGCCAAAGGGTCCATTATGTATGCCATGCTGTGTACCAGACCTGATGTAAACCTTGCCGTAAATTTGGTAGGAAGGTACCAAAGTAATCCCGGCATGGAACATTGGACAGCGGTCAAGAATATCCTGAAGTACCTAAAAAGGACTAAGGATATGTTTCTCATTTATGGAGGTGACGAAGAGCTCGTCGTAAAGGGTTACGTCGATGCTAGCTTCAACACAAATCTGGATGACTCCAAGTCACAAACCGGATACGTGTATATTTTGAATGGTGGGGCAGTAAGCTGGTGCAGTTGCAAGCAATGCGTCGTGGAGGGATCTACATCTGAAACATAGTACATGGCAGCCTTGGAGGCAGCACATGAAGCATTCTGGACGAAGGAGTTCATTACCGACCTAGGAGTTATTCCTAATGCGTCGAGCCCGATGACTCTCTTCTGTGACAACACTGGAGCTATTGCCCTTGCCAAGGAGCACAAGAAGACCAGGCATATCAAGCGTAGCTTCAACTCCATTCGTGAAAATGTTCAAGATGGAGACATAGATATTTGTAAAGTGCATACGGACCTGAATGTCGCAGATCTGTTGACTAAACCTCTTCCACAAGCAAAACATGATCAACACCAGAACTGTATGGGTATTCGATTCATCACAATGTAACTATATTATTGACTCTAGTGCAAGTGGAGACTGTTGGAAATATGCCCTAGAGGCAATAATAGAATGGTTATTACTTTATTTCCTTGTTCACGATAATTGTCTATTGTTCATGCTATAATTGTGTTATCCAGAAATTGTAATACATGTATGAATACATAGATCACAACAAGTCCCTAGTGAGCCTCTAGTTGACTAGCTCGTTGATCAACAGATGGTCATGGTTTCCTAACTACGGATATTGGATGTCATTGATAACGGGATCACATCATTGGGAGAATGATGTGATGGACAAGACCCAATCCTACGCATAGCACAAGATCGTGTAGTTCATTTGCTAAAGCTTTTCTAATGTCAAGTATCATTTCCTTAGACCATGAGATTGTGCAACTCCCGGATACCATAGGAGTTCTTTGGGTGTACCAAACGTCACAACGTAACTGGGTGGCTATAACGGTGCATTATAGGTATCTCCGAAAGTGTCTGTTGGGTTGGCACGAATCGAGACTGGGATTTGTCACTCCGTATGATGGAGAGGTATCTCTGGGCCCACTCGGTAATGCATCATCATAATGAGCTCAATGTGACTAAGTAGTTGGTCACGGGATCATGCATTACGGAACAAGTAAAGAGACTTGCCGGTAACGAGATTGAACGAGGTATTGGGATACCGATGATCGAATCTCGGGCAAGTAACATACCGATTGACAAAGGGAATTGTATACGGGATTGCTTGAATCCTCGACATCGTGGTTCATCTGATGAGATCATCGTGGAACATCTGGGAGCCAACATGGGTATCCAGATCCCGCTCTTGGTTATTGGCCAGAGAGTTGTGTCGGTTATGTCTGCACGAATCCCGAACCCGTAGGGTCTACACACCTAAGGTTCGATGACGCTAGGGTTATAAGGAAGATTTGTATGTGATTACCGAATGTTGTTCGGAGTTCCGGATGGGATCCCGGACTTCACCTGGAGTTCCGGAATGGTCCGGAGGTGAACATTTATATATGTGAAGTCATCATACGGTCATCGGAAATATTTGGGGGTATACCGGTATTGTACCGGGACCACCGGATTGGTTCCGTAGGTCCACTGGGTGGGCCCACCTGCCCCAGAGGGCCTTATGGGCTGTAGGTGGAAGGGAACCAGCCCCAAGGGGGCAGGGCGCCACCCACCCTAGGGTGCATGTGCCTAGGGTTGGGGGGAACCCTAAAGGGCCCCCCCCCTTGGCTTGCCCTTGGCCGCTGCCCCCCCTCTAGATCCCATCTAGAGGGGCCAGCCCCCTTCCCCCTTCTCCCTATAAATAGAGGGGGTGGAGGGAGGGGTGCAGCACCACATCCAAGGCGCAACGCCTCTCTTCCTCTGCAAGAGCTTTGCGAAGCCCTGCCGGAGAACTGCCACTCCATCACCACCAGGCCGTCGTGCTGCTGCTGGAGGCCTCTTCCTCAACCTCTCACTCCTCCTTGCCGGATCAAGGCGCGGGAGACTTCTCCGGGCTGCACGTATGTTGAACGCGGAGGCACCCTTGTTCGGTGCTTAGATCGAATTCGGCTGCAATCTGAATCGCTATGTGTACGACTCCTCCAAGCACATTCTTGCAACGCTTCCGACTCGTGATCTTCAAGGGTATGAATATGCAGTCCCCTCTCTCTCGTTGCTAGTTACTCCATAGATTGATCTTGGTGATGCGTAGAATTTTTTTATTTCTACAACGATCCCCATCACTTGGGTGTTTGGTTTACAGGAATTGCAAGAGCAGAGGAATGCAAAGAAACATGACCAAAATAAAGTGAAACCATATGAAAGCGTGTACGGTTAGAATGTTATTCTGGCACTAATGCACTTGGTCTTATTTTCATGCATAGGATTTTGAAAAGTAGGTCCAGGTGGATGTTTTGCTTCATTCCTTTCAACAAAATGCATGAATAATTGAATAGTAGAGTGCCATTGGAAAATTCCCTATTGCTATGTTTTTCCGTTGAACCAAAGTAGCCCTAATGGATCGACGTGAATGTATATTAATAAGTGATGCAACAAGTGTACAACCTCTTTGCCGTAGCCGTGTCGAGCTTAGCATCATTGGGTTGGTCGCTGAAGCAGTTGAGGCAGAGGTGGCTGCCAGAGGTGTGGAGGAAGATCTGAGGAATCTGTAGATGGCATCCAGGGCACTGCTCTGTTGTGATGGATCGTTCTGTCGCTGGAGCAGCTCCGGTGAGCCGTAAGACATCAAGGCTGAAGCAGCACAAGACAGACACATTGAGCTCATTATGATGATGCATTACCGAGTGGGCCCAGAAATACCTCTCCGTCATACGGAGTGACAAATCCCAGTCTCGATCCATGTCAACCCAACAGACACTTTCGGAGATACCTGTAGTGCACCTTTATAGTCACCCAGTTACATTGTGACGTTTGGTACACCCAAAGCACTCTTACGGTATCCGGGAGTTACACGATCTCATGGTCTAAGGAAGAGATACTTGACATTGAAAAAGCTCTAGCAAACGAACTACACGATCTTGTGCTATGCTTAGGATTGGGTCTTGTCCATCACATCATTCTCCTAATGATGTGATCCCGTTATCAATGAAATCCAATGTCCATAGCCAGGAAACCATGACTATCTGTTGATCACAACGGGCTAGTCAACTAGAGGCTCACTAGGGACATATTGTGGTCTATGTATTCACACGTGTATTACGATTTCCGGATAATACAGTTATAGCATGAATAAAAGACAATTATCAAGAACAAGGAAATATAATAATACTTTTATTATTGCCTCTAGGGCATATTTCCAATAGTCTCCCACTTGCACTAGAGTCAATAATCTAGTTACGTTGTGATGAATCGAGCACCCATAGAGTTCTGGTGTTGATCATGTTTTGCTCGCGAGAGAGGTTTAGTCAACGGATCTATGACATTCAGATCCGTATGTACTTTGCAAATATCTATGTCTGCATCTTGAACATTTTCACGGATGGAGTTGAAACGACGCTTGATGTGCCTGGTCTTCTTGTGAAACCTGGGCTCCTTGGCAAGTGCAATAGCTCCAGTGTTGTAACAGAAGAGTTTGATCGGCCTCGACGCATTGGGTATGACTCCTAGGTCGGTGATGAACTCCTTCACCCAAATAGCTTCATGCGCTGCCTCCGAGGCTGCCATGTACTCCGCTTCACATGTAGATCCCGCCACTACGCTCTGCTTGCAGCTGCACCAGCTTACTGCTCCACCATTCAACATATACACGTATCCGGTTTGTGACTTAGAGTCATCCAGATCTGTGTCGAAGCTAGCGTCGACGTAACCCTTTACGACAAGCTCTTCGTCACCTCCATAAACGAAAAAACATGTCCTTTGTCCTTTTCAGGTACTTCAGGATATTCTTGACCGTGGTCCAGTGTTCCTTGCCGGGATTACTTTGGTACCTTCCTACAAACTTACGGCAAGGTTTACATCAGGTCTGGTACACAGCATGGCATACATAATAGATCCTATGGCTGAAGCATAGGGGATGACACCCATCTCTTCTTTATCTTTTGCCATGGTCGGGCATTGAGCCGAGCTCAATCTCACACCTTGCAATACAGGCAAGAACCCCTTCTTGGACTGATCCATTTTGAACTTCTTCAAAATCTTATCAAGGTATGTGCTTTGTGAAAGACCTATGAGGCGTCTTGATCTATCTCTATAGATCTTGATGCCTAACATATAAGCAGCTTATCCAAGGTCCTTCATTGAAAAACACTTATTCAAGTAGGCCTTAATGCTGTCCAAAAGTTCTATATCATTTCCCATCAAGAGTATGTCATCTACATATAATATGAGAAATGCTACAGAGCTCCCACTCACTTTCTTGTAAATGCAGGCTTCTCCATAAGTCTGCATAAACCCAAACGCTTTGATCATCTCATCAAAGCGAATATTCCAACTCCGAGATGCTTGCACCAGCCCATAAATGGATCGCTGGAGCTTGCATACTTTGTTAGTGTTCTTAGGATCGACAAAACCTTCGGCTGCATCATATACAGTTCCTTAAGATGCCCGTTAAGGAATGCCGTTTTGACATCCATTTGCCATATCTCATAATCATAGTATGCGGCAATTGCTAACATGATTCGGACGGACTTCAGCTTTGCCATGGGAGAGAATGTCTCGTCGTAGTCAATCCCTTGAACTTGTCGATAACCCTTAGCGACAAGTCGAGCTTTATAGACGGTAATATTACCATCCGCGTCTGTCTTCTTCTTAAAGATCCATTTGTTTTCTATCGCTCGCCGATCATCGGGCAAGTCTATCAAAGTCCATACTTTGTTTTCTTACATGGATTCTATCTCGGATTTCATGGCTTCAAGCCATTTGTTGGAATCTAGGCCCGCCATCGCTTCTTCATAGTTCGAAGGTTCACCGTTGTCTTACAACATGATTTCCAGGACGGGGTTGCCGTACCACTCTGGGTGTGGAACGTGTCCTTGTGGACCTACAAAGTTCAGTAGCAACTTGATCCGAAGTACCTTGATCATCATCATTATTTTCCTCTTCAGTTGGTGTAGGCATCACAGGAACATTTTCCTGAGCTGCACTACTATCCCGTTCAAGAGGTAGTACTTCATCGAGTTCTACTTTCCTCCCACTTACTTCTTTCGAGAGAAACTCTTTTTCCAGAAAGCATCCGTTCTTGGCAACAAAGATCTTGCCCTTGGATCTTAAGTAGAAGGTATACCCAACGGTTTCCTTAGGGTATCCTATGAAGACGCATTTTTCCGACTTGGGTTCGAGCTTTTCAGGTTGAAGTTTCTTGACATAAGCATCGCATCCCCAAACTTTTAGAAATGATAGCTTAGGTTTCTTGCCAAACCATAATTCATAGGGTGTCGTCTCAACGGATTTAGACGGTGCCCTATTTAAAGTGAATGTAGCTGTCTCTAGAGCGTATCCCCAAAATGATAGCGGTAAATCGGTAAGAGACATCATAAACCGCACCATATCTAATAGAGTGCGATTACGACGTTCGGACACACCGTTACGCTGAGGTGTTCCAGGCGGCGTGAGTTGTGAAACGATTCCACATTTCCTTAAGTGTGTACCAAATTCGTGACTTAAGTATTCTCCTCCATGATCTGATCGTAGGAATTTTATCTTTCGGTCACGTTGATTCTCTACCTCATTCTGAAATTCCTTGAACTTTTCAAAGGTCTCAGACTTGTGTTTCATTAAGTAGACATACCCATATCTACCCAAGTCATCAGTGAGAGTGAGAACATAACGATATCCTCCGCGAGCCTCAACGCTCATTGGACCGCACACATCGGTATGTATGATTTCCAACAAGTTGGTTGCTCGCTCCATTGTTCCGAAGAATGGAGTCTTGGTCATCTTGCCCATGAGGCATGGTTCGCATGTGTCAAATGATTCATAATCTAGAGACTCCAAAAGTCCATCAGCATGGAGCTTCTTCATGCGCTTGACACCAATTTGACCAAGGCGGCAGTGCCACAAGTATGTGGGACTATCGTTATCAACTTTACATCTTTTGGTATTTACGCTATGAATATGTGTAACATTACGCTCGAGATTCATTAAGAATAAACCATTGACCATCGGAGCATGACCATAAAACATATCTCTCATATAAATAGAACAACCATTATTCTCGGATTTAAATGAGTAGCCATCTCGTATCAAACGAGATCCTGATACAATGTTCATGCTCAAACTTGGCACCAAATAACAATTATTAAGATTCAAAACTAATCCCGTAGGTAAATGTAGAGGTAGCGTGCCGACGGCGATCACATCGACTCTAGAACCATTCCCAACGCGCATCGTCACCTCGTCCTTCGCCAGTCTCCGCTTATTCCGCATCTCCTGCTGTGAGTTACAAATATGAGCAACGTCACCGGTATCAAATACCCAGGAGTCACTACGAGAACTGGTAAGGTACACATCAATTACATGTATATAAAATATACCTTTGGTGTTGCCGGCCTTCTTATCCGCTAAGTATTTGGGGCAGTTCCGCTTCCAGTGACCCTTCCCCTTGGAATAAAAGCACTCAGTCTCAGGCTTGGGTCCATTCTTTGACTTCTTCCCGGTAACTGGCTTACCGGGCGCGGCAACATCCTTGCCGTCTTTCTTGAAGTTCTTCTTGCCCTTGCCCTTCTTGAACTTAGTGGTCTTATTGACCATCAACACTTGATGTTCTTTCTTGATTTCAGCCTCTGCTGACTTCAGCATAGAAAATACTTCAGGAATGGTCTTTTCCAGTCCCTGCATATTGTAGTTCATCACAAAGCTCTTGTAGCTTGGTGGGAGCGACTGAAGGATTCTGTCAATGACCGCCTCATCAGGGAGGTTAATATTCAGCTGGGTCATACGGTTGTGCAACCCAGACATCTTGAGTATGTGCTCACTGATAGAACTATTTTCCTCCATCTTACAACTGTAGAACTTGTCGGAGACGTCATATCTCTCGACCCGGGCGTGAGCTTGAAAAACTAGTCTCAGCTCCTTGAACATCTCATATGCTCCGTGATGCTCAAAAAGCTTTTGGAGCCCCGGTTCTAAGCTATAAAGCATGCCGCACTGAACGAGGGAGTAATCATCAGCACGAGTCTGCCAAGCATTCATAATGTCTTGGTTCTCTGGGACGGGAGCGTCACCTAGCGGTCCTTCTAGGACATATTGTTTCCTGGCAGCTATGAGGATGATCCTCAGGTTCCGGACCCAGTCCGTATAGTTGCTGCCATCATCTTTCAGCTTGGTTTTCTCTAGGAACGCGTTGAAGTTCATGTTGACATGAGCGTTGGCCATTTGATCTACAAGACATATTTGAAAAGGCTTTTAGATTAAGTTCATGATAATTAAGTTCATCTAATCAAAGTATTATAATGAACTCCCACTTAGATTAGACATCCCTCTAGTCATCTAAGTGTTACACGATCCGAGTCGACTAGGCCGTGTCCGATCATCACGTGAGACAGACTAGTCATCATCGGTGAACATTCTCATGTTGATCGTATCTTCCATACGACTCGTGTTCGACCTTTCGGTCTCCGTGTTCCGAGGCCATGTCTGTACATGCTAGGCTCGTCAAGTTAACCCTAAGTGTTTTGCGTGTGTAAATCTGTCTTACAAACGTTGTATGTGAACGTAAGAATCCATCACACCCGATCATCACGTGGTGCTTAGAAGCGACGAACTTTAGCAATGGTGCACAGTTAGGGGAGAACACTTCTTGAAATTGTGTAAGGGATCATCTTATTTACTACCGTCATTCTAAGTAAACAAGATGCATAAACATAATAAACATCACATGCAATTATATAGTAGTGACATGATATGGCCAATATCATATAGCTCCATTGATCTCCATCTTCGGGGCTCCATGATCATCTTGTCACCGGCATGACACCATGATCTCCATCATCATGATCTCCATCATTGTGTCTTCATGAAGTTGTCACGCCAACGACTACTTCTACTTCTATGGCTAACGCGTTTAGCAATAAAGTAAAGTAAGTTACATGGCATTCTTCAATGACACGCAGGTCATACAAAAATAAAGACAACTCCTATGGCTCCTGCCGGTTGTCATACTCATCGACATGCAAGTCATGATTCCTATTACAAGAACATGATCTCATACATCACAATATATCATTCATCATTCATCACAACTACTGGCCATATCACATCACATGACAATTGCTGCAAAAACAAGTTAGACGTCCTCTAATTGTTGTTGCATCTTTTACGTGGCTGCAATTGGGTTCTAGCAAGAACGTTTTCTTACCTACGAATAACCACAACGTGATTTTGTCAACTTCTATTTAACCTTCATAAGGACCCTTTTCATCGAATCTGCTCCAACTAAAGTGGAAGAGACAGACACCCGCCAGCCACCTTATGCAACTAGTGCATGTTAGTCGGTGGAACCGGTCTCACGTAAGCGTACGTGTAAGGTTGATCCGGGCCGCTTCATCCCAAAATACCGCTGAAACAAGAAAAGACTAGTAGTCGCAAGCAAGTTGACAAGATCCACGCCCAGAACAAAATTGTGTTCTACTCGTGCAAAGCGAACTACGCATAGACCTAGCTCTGATACCACTATTGGGGAACGTTGCAGAAAATTAAAATTGTTCCTATGGTTTCACCAAGATCCATCTATGAGTTCATCTAAGCAATGAGTCATGGGAGAGAGATTGCATCTACATACCACTTGTAGATCGAGTGCGGAAGCGTTCAAGGGGATGGTGATGATGGAGTCGTACTCGCCGTGATTCGAATCACCGATGACCAAGTGCTGAACGGACAGCACCTCCACGTTCAACACACGTACGGTACGGGAGACGTCTCCTCCTTCTTGATCCAGCAAGGGGGGAGGAGAGGTTGATGATGATCCAGCAGCACGACGGCGTGGTGGTGGATGCAGCAGAACTCCAGCAGGGCTTCGCCAAGCGACTACGGGAGGAGGACGAGGTGTAGCAGGGGGAGGGTGGCGACAAGCACAAGGGTACGGCTGCCCTCCCCCTTGCCCTCCTTTATATAGGCCCCCTGGGGGGCGCCGGCCCTGGGAGATTGAATCTCCCAAGGGGGCGGCGGCCAAGGGGGGAGGAGTGCCCCCCAAGGCATGTGGTGCGCCCCCCCACCCTAGGGTTTCAACACTAGGCGCAGGGGGTGGGCCTAGGGGGGCGCACCAGCCCACTATGGGCTGGCTCCCCTCCCACTTCAGCCCATGGGGCCCTCCGGGATGGGTGGCCCCACCCGGTGGACCCCCGGGACCCTTCCGGTGGTCCCGGTACATTACCGGGTGACCCCGAAACTTTCCCGATGGCCGAAATACCACTTCCTATATATAATTCTTTACCTCCGGACCATTCCGAAACTCCTCGTGACGTCCGGGATCTCATCCGGGACTCTTAACAACATTCGGTATGCTGCATACTCATATTCATACAACCATAGCGTCACCGAACCTTAAGTGTGTAGACCCTACGGGTTCGGGAGACACGCAGACATGACCGAGACGACTCTCGGGCAATAACCAACAGCGGGATCTGGATACCCATGTTGGCTCCCACATGCTCCTCGATGATTTCATCGAATGAACCACGATGTCGAGGATTAAACAACCCCGTATACAATTCCTTTTTCAATCGGTACGTTACTTGCCCGAGACTCGATCGTCGGTATCCCAATACCTTGTTCAGTCTCGTTACCGGCAAGTCACTTTACTCGTAACGTAATGCATGATCCCGTGACCAACCACTTGGACACATTGAGCTCATTATGATGATGCATTACCGAGTGGGCCCAGAGGTACCTCTCCGTCATACGGAGTGACAAATCCCAGTCTCGATCCGTGTCAACCCAACAGACACTTTCGGAGATACCTGTAGTGCACCTTTATAGTCACCCAGTTACGTTGTGACGTTTGGTACACCCAAAGCACTCTTACGGTATCCGGGAGTTACACGATCTCATGTTCTAAGGAAGAGATACTTGACATTGAAAAAGCTCTAGCAAACGAACTACACGATCTTGTGCTATGCTAAGGATTGGGTCTTGTCCATCACATCATTCTCCTAATGATGTGATCCCGTTATCAACGACATCCAATGTCCATAGCCAGGAAACCATGACTATCTGTTGATCACAACGGGCTAGTCAATTAGAGGCTCACTAGGGACATATTGTGGTCTATGTATTCACACGTGTATTACGATTTCCGGATAATACAGTTATAGCATGAATAAAAGACAATTATCAAGAACAAGGAAATATAATAATACTTTTATTATTGCCTCTAGGGCATATTTCCAACAAAACACGTATCATCACAGAAGTGTATTTTTTTGTAGTGTACGAGATGGCCATGGAGTTATTGGAGGTTAGTGACGCTGCGATGGCCAAGTACTTCACCATGATGTTGGATGGGACTGGCCGCACTTGGTTGAAGGGGCTACCGCCTAATTCCATCGGGTCATGGGCAGAGTTAAAAGCCCGGTTTATTCAGAACTTCAAAGATACATGTAAGCAGCCCATGTCATTTGTGGATTTGACTAATTGCAAGCAGGAGGAAGGTGAGTCCACGACCCATTGGGTGCGCCGAGTCAAAGCCATAATACATTCGTCTGATAAGATGGATGCTGGCTCTGCAATCTTAATGTTGGAGAAAAATTGTCGTTTTTGCCTCTGAAGATGAAGCTAGGGCGGCTCAAGCGCGATTGTAATGATATGGGTACGTTGTTGGCAGCTCTGGTCAAGTACGCTGACTCTGACAGTACCAAGGATCCTGAGTCTGATGATGAAAAGACAGGGAAGGGAAAAAATGGCAACGGCAAGGGCCCTCAGCATAACCCGGCAAATCAAGGAGGCAATAATAAACATAAGGCTGATGGTAGCTTGGAGTTTGTGGCTAACACCAATGTGCAGGGCAACAATCAACAATGTAAGGGGAGGCCACCCCTGAGGGAGTTCTGGATTAGGGGGTATCCGGACAGCCGGACTATATACTTTGGCCGGACTGTTGGACCGTGAAGATACAAGACTCAAGACTTCGTCCCGTGTCCGGATGGGACTCTCCTTTGCATGCAAGACAAGCTTGGCGATCCGGATGTTGTATTTCCTTCTTTGTAACTGACTCCATGTAAACCCTAGCCCTCTCCGGTGTCTATATAAACCGGAGGGTTTAGTCCCTAGAGACAAAATCATAATCATCATAGGCTAGCTTCTAGGGTTTAGCCTCTACTATCTCGTGGTAGATCAACTCTTGTAACACCCATATCATCAATATCAATCAGGCAGGAAGTAGGGTTTTACCTCCATCGAGAGGGCCCAAACCTGGGTAAACATTGTGTCCCTTGCCTCCTGTTACCATTAGCCTAAGACGCACAGATCAGGACCCCCTACCCGAGATCCACCGGTTCTGACACCGACAACCCCCTCGGTCCGGCGGGTCAAGCCCCACACTTGAGCAGTTGCTGAATGAGCCCTGTCCAAGACATGGCACCCCAGAGAAACCGACCACTCAACTATGGAAGGACTGGACGATCATGAAGGCTTTCAAGAATTCCAACATGTTCGATGGTAATCATGGGCCGGGTGGTGACTCAGACGGCGGCGGTTTTCATGGCCCGGGCGGCGGTTCAAATTCCAATTTTCCAAACTCTCAAGGCAATCAAGGTGGATATAATCAGCAATCTGGCCAGGGAGGTCAGTAGTAGCAGCAGCAGGGTGGATACCAGAGTCATCCAAAGCAGCTAAATAGTGGGCAATATCATGTGTTTACTACCAGTTTGTGTAAACGGTACCAGAAGCTTCATAAGAGGGCTGTCAACGCTGTTGAGCCGGCAGTTCCTCGTTATTTGAGATGGTCTGAGCAGCCTATTCTGTGGAGTAGGGAGGATCACCCTCCCCGGGTTGACAATCCGGGTCACCTGGTCTTGGTGGTGGCCCCTCAGGTTGGTGGATATAAATTCACTAAGGTACTCATGGATGGACGCAGTAGCATCAACATCCTCTACTATGAAACCTTTCGTCGCATGGGTCTGACTGATAAAAATCTCAAGACTTCCAATACTGTTTTTCATGGAGTGGTTCCTGGTAAGTCGGCATACCCAATGGGTAAGATTGAGCTGAAGTGGCCTTTGGAGATGAACATGATTCCAGGGCTGAGAAGTTAACATTTGAAGTGGTCAAAATCAAGAGCCGTATCACGCCCTATTTGGACGGCCGGCTTATGCAAAGTTCATGGCGCGGCCGTGTTATGTTGATTTGCAGCTCAAGATGCCGGGTCATAAGGGTACCATCACAGTACATGGGAGCCGGAAGATAGCCTTGGAATGTGAGGAAGGCGATGCTGCTTATGCTGAATCTATTTGTGCAACAGAAGAGTTGAAGTTCTACAAGGACAATGTTGACCCGACAGATATGACATCTTTGAAAAAGCCAACCACAGAGCATGAGCTGATAATGAAGTTTAAGTCGGCCGATGATACTAAACTTGTTGACTTTGTTCTAGGCGAATCATCTAAGCAGTTCAATATCAGTGCCAATTTGGATCCCAAATAGGAAAGCGCGCTCATCGAGTTCATCCGTGAGAACCAGGACATCTTTGCATGGAAACCTTCTAACATGCCGGGTGTACCGAGAGAACTCGCTGAGCACACTCTTAATATTGATCCAAAATTTAAGCTGGTCAAGCAGTTTCTTTGGCGGTTCAATGAGGAGAGGCGTAAAGCCATTGGTGAGGAAGTAGCCCGCACTATAAAAAAATACACTTCCGTGATGATACGTGTTTGTCACAGTAGGTTGCATTTTCTGTCATGCATGTACATCCACGACGATTTTATGACAGAATCAAGATAGTCATACCTGTGATGTCGTAGAAGTGTTCCATGACATTACCAAAATTATCATCACGGAAGTGTCCACTTCCATGACGATAAATTGCACGTCACAGAACTGCTTTCGTCAAGGGTGACCGACACGTGGCATCCACCGTAACGGAACGCCGTTAAGCTATCAGGTCCGGTTTTGGATCCGATAACCCGTTAACTGCCCCGACCAATGGGGATTTTCCACGTGTAAAATCATCATTGGCTGGAGGAAACACGTGTCGGCTCACCGTTGGGACAGATGTCATCCACTCATTGGACCCAAGGCGCCTATGATACGTCGACACGTGGCACGGCCCAACAGAGGCCCATTCCTGTGAAAAGGCTGGCCCGTTTGACTTGGTCAAAAGGTGGCGGGCCGGCCCACGGAAAGCCTGTTAACGGCCTGTCCGCACATAGCCCATTTACAACCCGCTAACCCAGGGCCCGCTACACCCTATCCGAATTAGGCCCAGTAGCGTCATTTGGGCTGCCCAATATGATTCCAGCCCATTTTAACTTCCGGCCCATGTGTGGCCCATGACTTCTTTCGGCCCATATGAGGCCCTTTGTAACTCTTGGCCCATTAATGGCCCGTGGTGAAACTGGCCCGTAATAAACAGTGTATCACTTTATACCCATTAACGGCCCATTATTCCACTGGGCCATTTCCAGCCCAAGTTATCTTTCGGCCTTCTCAGGGTCCATTTATTCTTGGGCTCATTTGCAGCATTCTATTACTTACGGCCCGTTACTGTCATTTTCTGCTTGTGGGCCAAATTCAGCTCGTCGTTACAGTCGGCCCATTTGTGGACCGTTAATACGTTGGGCCGTTTTCATGTCAAAAAAAAACCTGTTGGGCTGTTTTCATACAGTTATCAAATACGACCTGTTATGGTCCACGAATAGTACGGCCCATGATTGGTGAAATGATGATACGCCCTATACAAGGCCCATGGATCCTACGGCCCGTAGAAGGCCCATGGACCCTATGGCCCATAGAAGGCCCATGGATCCTACGGCCCGTACAAAGGCCAATGGATCCTACGACCATAGAAGGCCCATGGATCATACGGCTCGCAGGAGGCCCATGGTTACAACAGTTTGTGTGCTGCCATGATTATTTTGGCCTAGTTACCAAAAATAGGCTATTCTGGCCACTAGAAAAACAAAGAAAAAGAACTGCAGTGACTACAATCAAACAACTAAACAAGACAATGAGGAAATAAATAAACAAGCAATTAACACTAGCCAATTACCGCTATTACACATATTACATCCACTAGGCATCAAAGTTCGCCACCAGTGCAAATATAGGGAACAAAGCAGCATATTACATACACTGGCCGTCAAAATTGGCCACCAATGCAAATAAACACGGCAGCAAAACAAGAGCATAACTGAAACAACTTCAGAAGAGCTCAGAAATGTTATCCTGGGTATCCACCATGCTGGCAATAAGCTTAGCAAGCTTATTAGCTTTGTCCTGTTTGGCGCTAAAATCCTCCAATGCTTCCTGTTGCACCAGAAAGTATGCATCTGAATGCTCCAGGGACTTTCACAGTCCTTTCGCTTCTTGTCGTAGCACAGCTGATCAATGTCTTTCAGCTTGCAGTTGAGACTCAAGAAACCAAATTGATTGAGGCAGTGAGTTCGAATAGCTTGTGCAAGCGGTAGTGGCTAGTAACTCAAACACTAAACCAAGACAGGACTTTGGGGTTGTCTCACTGTCTTCAAGATAGTCTTCCTTAGCTGTTTTATCATCTTTGTTGGAGACCAACAAGGATGTGTCACTATCCTGAACCTTATTTGCATTACTTCCTTTACCATTGCTTAATAAGGCACTCTTCTCCAATATTCTCTCAGCATTCTAAAAGAAGAAACAAGCAGACACATAACAGGTTTAGCATGTACTAGTATATGAAACTCATTTCGTTGAACCAGTTCATTACACTACTAGGAAAAGGCCTGCTAGTGGCACACCTATTTTGGCTACTAATGGCGCACTACAGGTGCGCCATTAGTATACCAGATACTAATGGTGCACCAAGGAGTGCGCCATTAGTATATCACACGGTGCGCCATTACTATATGACTTAGTAATGGCGCACCACATAGAAGTGCGACATTACTAACATATTTTTTCAAATATTTTTTCAGATATTTTTTTCAAATTATTTTTTCGTTTTTTCTTAATCTCGGGTCACTATGGCTTAATCTCTGGTGAATATGCTTAATCTCATGTCAAATCGCACTAAGTGGTCAAACTTCCCGGAAGGTCACCCATCCTCACACTACTCCAGCCCGAGCACGCTTAACTTCGCAGTTCTATCCAACCCCAGCACCACCTCACTTAACATGCACTTGTTGATATATCTATCATATCAATCCTATTAAACCTTGTTGATGTCTAGGACTTTGTTCATGTTCATGAGTATGATGAAATTTTGAAAAATATTTCAAACTTCCCGGTCATATTACGTATCATTTTTTGAAGAAAAATTCGCCACTAGTAAGTTTGAATTTTTTCCATTTCCCCCCTCTAGATCTTAAAAACCCCATATTTGTTATTCTGTTAGGTTTTTGGGGATTCTGAAAATCTTGAACGGGGTTCCCCCAGTTCAATTGGGATGTAACTTTTCGACTAGATGATTTTTCATATAAAAAACTTTTTAATTCGAGTTTGTATGCAAAAGTTATGCCTATTTTACAAATTCTAGAGAGATTTTGCAAATAAAGTCAAAATTCATATTTGTAAATTTTCCCAACAAGTAGACCACATATCACATGGGAAACTTATTTTCTTTTATTTTTTTGACATTTCCATCATTTTCTTTTATGTTTTCAAAACTGAAAAGGCGGTCCACAGGGGGGGGGTGCATTCGGTGGAATTTTTGGTCAAAGTTAGTAATGGCGCACCACACCCACGGTGCGCCATTACTAGTTTTGAAAAAAAATAAAAAAAATTGAAAAAAAATTTGAAAAATAATTAGTAGTGGCGCACCGAGGGTGTGGTGCGCCATTACTAGTTTAACTAGTAATGGCGCACTATCCCCTGGTGCGCCATTACTAGTTTTGAAAAAAAAAATTGTTAATAGTGGTGCACCGTGGATGTGGTGCGCCATTAGTATTTAGAGTTTAATGGCGCACCAACACATGGTGCGCCACTGCTATATAGTAGTGTGGTGCGCCATTAATGTCCATATTGTCTATGGCCCTTTTCCTAGTAGTGTTAGTAAGATGGACATGATTAAACTACCAATTCTTCTATTGCCAAGTACTAGTACATAATAAAAGCATCAAACAAACATATATCTATGTCCTATGGTCACTGCATTGTCTTGCCAAATCAAAATAGAGACACGGTTCAAATCATATTAGTTCAAGGCAAAGCAGCAGTGAAAGAATACAAAGCGTGGGAAACTACATGGCACAACAAGATTTCAGATGGGTACCACGGGTCTACATGTACAACAACACTATTGGCTCTGTTGTGATGCTAGTAATATGCATGATATGAGAAGTCAACTGTATACATAATTGAAATTGAAATCAACAGAGCTATTGATAAGATCAAACCTGTTAAAGAAACATGCGTGAACATACATGTTGTGCTATTGGAGTTTCGATTGGATCCTTCAATTTAAAAATAAGTTTGTATGAGTAAATACAGTGATACAAGAGCAAAGCAGTATGCACGATAGCAATCATTGTTAAAAAAGGCGTGCCTAGGCTCTAGGCGGTGGCAAAACGCATTGCCCATAACTATGCTTAATCTGTGCATAACTGCGCATAAGCATGCACTTTGGTCAGTAAAGCGCAATGCGGTAGCAAAACGCACAATTAACGCCTAGCGCTTTTTTGAACTATGATAGCAATGGAATCTTAAATTAGAACAGTTGTTCTTCAGGTTTAGGCACTTGTTCTACATGAACAGAGTACAGTAAGACGCAAGAATATAGTACTTAAAAATAGAAAATGAGCTCATAGAGCTTACCACATTCTTGGTTCAGGACCAGTAAAGAACAAGGCATTCCCAGTCATCATCCAGTAAATGTGTCTCAGGAGAACGTAAGGGAATTTGATGAGTTTCTTTGCCGGTGAAGTACGTTTTCTTTAGGTAATTCCGATACTGCCACCAAGCATTCTTGAAGATAGCATAAGTATTAGCACGGGTTACGTCATCCTGAGTTGCCAAGTCGGTCCTTCTCTATAGAGAAAAATGAGAAAATTTGGTGTATTATAACCATCATGGAGGTAGGATGTATGGGACAAAGCAAAGTAATTGCCATGAATAACATTACTTACACATAACTCCTAGACAAACACCTGCAACTGGCATTTTCCTTCATCTTCAGTATAATATTTCCAAGATGGGAAGATACGCACATACGATTTAACAACATCAAATGCGATAGCTGCTAAACTACGACTAGCTGGTTGTGCTTCCTCCACAGGAATAGGCGTACTAACTGGTGGAGTTGTGGTTCGCCGTGGTAGTACTGGCCCTTTGGGCACTGGAGCTGCCTTACTAATTGCTCTTGTTTGGGAGCTCTATGGTGGAGACGGTGCTATGTCAACAGGAACTGGGTTACTATCTGCTGGGGTTGGTGTTAGATTTGGTGAAGCTGGTTCTCTATCCATCGCAGTAGGGGTGCAATCTGCGAGAGTTTGTGTTATGTGTGGTAGGGCTGGTTCTTGTGCATGTACAACCCGGGTGCTATCTCCACCAAGAGGTAGCACTGTTTTATTTGAAGACTGTGTTTTTAGTCTGCTGGATACTGGCATCACCCGCTCCAATTCAAATGGCTGATAAATAGGAAACATAGTTGAATGTACAGACATTGTATGAGAGACAGATGCAATAGATAGTGTGGAAAAAAGGCATGTAATAGTTGACATGTATATTGTTTAAGTAAAACGGATAGCATGACATAATTTCACATATATGATGTCTATCTAAACTAGATATCATAGCATAACATAATTCAAAGATATGATGAATAACTAAACAGGATCGCATGACAGAATTTACCTACATGGTATCTAAGTAATCAAGATCGCATCATTTAATTCACATATGTGATTTATATGCTAAACAGAGGGCATTCGATATGATGTCTGAACTAAGAACATGGTGTTGAATATTGTGTATATGATGTCTAAACTATGCAATGCAAGACACCATATGCATGATATGAGCAGTATAACTGTGCCAAGTTTGAGCATACACCTCGGTGAGGAAATAGGACTGGTCATCTATCTCTGAATCTATCTCCGAGGAGCTATCGGGACCCAACAAGAGACCTGCTTCGACAGGTAGTACTGTCTTCTCTGAAGGCCTTGTTTTCGCTCTAGATTTTTCCATCTCCCACCCAAATGGCTGATTCACAGGAAGAGTAGTTTAATGTACAAACATTCTCGACAAATGGAAATGTAATGAAGAAAAGGATGGGCAAGATATCATTCAAATATATGATGCCTAGTTAAACAGGATGGCATTGCACATTTCACATATATTATGGCTGGCTAAAAGACATGAGACTGCATAATTCCCATATATGATATAGAAACTAAACATGTGGCATTACACAACATGTCTAAACTAAGCAGATGACATATATGATGTCAAAAGTAGGCACTACAAGGCAACATATGCATGGTATGACTAACATCATCATGCCAAGGTAGAGCAAACACCTTGGGGAGTAAATAGGAGTGGTCAGCGGCATCTAAATCCGCCTCAGAACAGATATCTTCCTCAGGATTACAATCTGGAGAGGGGTGGGGAGGATTTGCCATTGAACCCACCATGGAGCGATGTGTGCATGACATTGTATTGCCGCGCAAAACTCTTCTCTTTTTCTCTACATGTTCAGCATGACTGTGTACAATATCTGACATGCATATGAAAAAATAGGTGAGATTATGTAAGGAGAGCATGCAGAAATTTAGAGTGATGGTAACAACCAGTGGATGGATCCAAAAATAATGATAGCAGGCTGATGATTGCTTTAAATTAATAAAAAGATAGATGATGATTTCTTTACTATTTGTTTCCCACCCAAGATGAACAACATAGGCATACCCTAGGTGAACCAGATATTAGACAGACATACTATTCATTGCTGCCTCGATATGTGCCCCACAACTAATTTAGAACTCAAGTTTTAACATTAATTTGGACCTGACTTGGAGTCCAAGAGGTGAACAGGACAATAAAGTAGCAGGTAATTTCAAGCAATGCATAACATAAGCAGAAACAAAAGAGCGCGACCTCTCTTGTGGATCCGTATACTCCTCAGGTTCATCTGCTGAGTCAACGATGGTGATGCCGTTGCGGTGGGTGCCGGCAGCAGGGAAGGAGATATGAGGCGGCAAAAGACGGTCAGGAGTCATGATGTCTGGTTTGGTGGATGCTTCTATTGATGGAGAAGCTCTGGTGAGGTGGACGATGTCGAGGCAGGACCAGGACAAACCACACAAAGTTCCCTTCGACATGTACCTGTAACTGAAGTAGTTCTGTAAGGGCCCATTTGGCTTGCATGATTCTTAAAGCACAGGGATAGGAAAAACACCGAAATAGGATAGGAATGCACATGGTAAATAGAGCATTTGTAAACACAGGATTTCTGTCAACTTGGTGTTGGAAATATGCCCTAGAGGCAAAAATAAAATGGTTATTATTATATTTCCTTGTTCAAGATAATTGTCTATTGTTCATGCTATAATTCTGTTATCCAGAAATCGTAATACATGTGTGAATACATAGACCACAGCAAGTCCCTAGTGAGCCTCTGCTTGACTAGCTCGTTGATCAACAGACGGTCATGGTTTCCTGACTATGGACATTGGATGTCACTGATAACGGGATCACATCATTGGGTGAATGATGTGATGGACAAGACCCAATCCTAAGCATAGCACAAGAACGTGTAGTTCGTTTGCTAGAGCTTTTCTAATGTCAAGTATCATTTCCTTAGACCATGAGATCGTGCAACTCCCGGATACTATAGCAGTGCTTTGGGTGTACCAAACGTCACAACGTAACTGGGTGGCTATAAAGGTGCATTACAGGTATCTCCGAAAGTGTCTGTTGGGTTGGCACGAATCGAGACTAGGATTTGTCACTCCATATGACGGAGAGGTATCTCTGGGCCCACTCGGTAATGCATCATCATAAGGAGCTCAATGTCACAAAGTAGTTGGTCACGGGATCATGCATTACGGAATGAGTAATGTGACTTGCCGGTAACAAGATTGAACGAGGTATTGGGATACCGACGATCGAATCTCGGGCAAGTAACATACTGATTGACAAAGGGAATTGTATACGGGATTGCTTGAATCCTCGACATCATGGTTCATCTGATGAGATCATCGTGGAACATGTGGGATCCAACATGGGTATTCAGATCCCGCTGTTGGTTATTGGCAAGAGAGCTGTCTCGGTTATGTCTGCATGATTACCGAACCCGTAAGGTCTACACACTTAAGGTTCGATGAGGCTAGGGTTATAAGGAAGATTTGTATGTGATTACTGAATGTTGTTCGGAGTCCTGGATGAGATCCCGGATGTCACGAGGGGTGCAGCACCACATCCAGGGCGCTGCCCCTCCCTTCCCCAACACCTCTCCTCCTCCGCAAGAGCTTGGCGAAGCCCTGCTGGAGAACTGCCACTCCATCACCACCACGCGCGTCGTGCTGGTGCTGGAGCCCTCTTCCTCAACCTCTCCCTCCTCCTTGCTGGATCAAGGCACGGGAGACGTCTCCGGGCTGCACGTGTGTTGAATGTGGAGGCACCATTATTCGGTGCTTAGATCGGATTCGGCCGTGATCTGAATCGCTACGTGTACGACTCCTCCAACCGCATTCTTGCAATGCTTCAGACTTGCGATCTTAAAGGGTATGAAGATGCACTCCCCTCTCTCTTGTTGCTAGTTACTCCATAGATTGATCTTGGTGATGCATAGAAAATTTCAATTTCTGCAATGATCCCCATTAGTGGCATCATGAGCTAGGTCTATGAGTAGTTTCTATGCACAAGTAGAACACAAGTTTGTTGTGGGTGTCGATTTTGTCAATTTACTTGCCACTACTAGTCTTATCTTGTTTCGGTGGCATCGTGGGATGAAGCGGCACGGACCGACCTTACACGTACGCTTACGTGAGACAGGTTCCACCGACTGACATGCACTAGTTGCATAAGGTGGCTAGCGGGTGTCGGTCTCTCCCACTTTAGTCAGATCGGATTTGATGAAAAGGGTCCTTATGAAGGGTAAATAGTAATTGGCATATCACATTGTGGTTTTGGTGTAGGTAAGAAACGTTCTTGCTAGAAACCTATAGCAGCCACGTAAAAACTTGCAACAACAATTAGAGGCCGTCTAACTTGTTTTTGCAGCATGTGCCGTGTGATGTGATATGGCCAAAAGGATGTGATGAATGATATATATGTGATGTATGAGATTGATCATGTTCTTGTAATAGGAATCACGACTTGCATGTCGATGAGTATGATAACCAGTAGGAGCCATAGAGTTGTCTTAATTTGTTGTATAACCTGCGTGTCATTGAATAACGCCATGTTATTACTTTACGGTATTGCTAAACTGTTAGCCATAGTAGTAGAAGTAATAGTTGGCGAGACAACTTCATGAAGACACGATGATGGAGATCATGGTGTCATGCCGGTGACGATGATGATCATGGTGCCCCGAAGATGGAGATCAAAAGGAGCAAAATGATATTGGCCATATCATGTCACTATTTGATTGCATGTGATGTTTATCATGTTTTACATCTTATTTTCTTAGAATGACGGTAGCATAAATAAGATGATCCCTCATAAAATTTCAAGAAAGTGTTCCCCCTAACTGTGCACCGTTGCGAAGGTTCGTTGTTTCGAAGCACCATGTGATGATCGGGTGTGATAGATTCTAACGTTCAAATACAATGGGTGTAAGCCAGATTTACACATGGAAAACACTTAGGTTCACTATATGAGCCTAGCATGTACATACATGGCCTCGGAATACAGGAGACCGAAAGGTCGAACATGAGTCGTATAGAAGATAGGATCAACATGAAGATGTTCACCGATGATGACTAGTCCATCTCACGTGATGATCAGACACGGCCTAGTTGACTCGGATCATGTATCACTTAGATGACTAGAGGGATGTCTATCTGAGTGGGAGTTCATTAAATAATTTGATTAGATGAACTTAATTATCATGAACTTAGTCTCAAATCTTTACAATATGTCTTGTAGATCAAATGGCCCACACTAATGTTGTCCTCAACTTCAACGCGTTCCTAGAGAAAACCAACCTCAAAGACGATGGTAGAAACTATACAGACTGGGTCTGGAACTTGAGGATGATCCACATAGCTCCCAAGAAAGCATATGTCCTAGAAGCACCGCTAGGTGAAGCACCCATTTTCCCAGCAACTCAAGACGTTATGAACGCCTGGCAGTCGCGTAGTGATGATTACTCCCTGGTTCAGCGTGGCTTGCTTTACAGCTTAGAACCGGGGCTCCAAAAGCGTTTTGAGCAGAACAGAGCATATGAGATGTTCCAAGAGCTGAAAATGGTTTTCCAAGCTCATGCCCGGGTCGAGAGATATAAAGTCTTCGACAAATTCTACAGTTGTAAGATGGAGGAGAATAGTTCTGTCAGCGAGCACATACTCAAAATGTCTGGGTTGCACAACCGCTTGTCTCAGCTGGGAGTTAATCTCCCGGATGACGCGGTCATTGACAGAATCCTTCATTCGCTTCCACCTAGCTACAAGAGCTTTGTGATGAACTTCAATATGCAGGGGATGGAGAAAACCATTCTTGAGGTATATTCGATGCTGAAATCAGCGGAGGTGGAAATCAAAAAGGAACATCAAGTATTGATGGTGAATAAGACCACTAAGTTCAAGAAAGGCAAGGGTAAAAAGGGCTTCAAGAAAGACGGCAAGGGAGTTGCCGCGCTCGGTAAGAAAGCTGCCGGGAAGAAGCCAAAGAATGGTCCCAAGCCTGAGACTGAGTGTTTTTATTGCAAGGGAAACGGTCATTGGAAGCGGAATTGCCCCAACTACTTAGCGGATAAGAAGGCCGGCAACACCAAAGGTATATGTGATATACATGTTATTGATGTGTACCTTACCAGTACTCGTAGTAGCTCCTGGTTATTTGATACCGGTGCGGTTGCTCATGTTTGTAACTCAAAACAGGAGCTGTGGAATAAGCGGAGACTGGCGAAGGACGAGGTCACGATGCGCGTCGGGAATGGTTCCAAGGTCGATGTGATCGCCGTCGGCACGCTACCTCTACGTTTACCTACGGGATTAGTTTTAAACCTCAATAATTGTTATTTAGTGCCAGCTTTGAGCATGAACATTGTATCTTGATCTTGTTCAATACAAGATGGCTACTCATTTAAATCCAAGAATAATGGTTGTTCTATTTATATGAGAGATATGTTTTATGGTCATGCCCTGCTGGTCAATGGTTTATTCTTAATGAATCTCGAACATGATGTTACACATATTCATAGTGTGAATACCAAAAGATGTAAGGTTGACAATGATAGTCCCACATACTTGTGGCACTGCAGCCTTGGTCACATCCGTGTAAAACGCATGAAGAAACTCCATGCAGATGGAGTTTTGGAGTCTCTTGATTATGAATCATTTGACACATGCGAACCATGCCTCATGGAAAAAATGACCAAGACTCCGTTCTCCGGAACAATGGAGCGAGCAACCAACTTATTGGAAATCATACATACTGATGTGTGCGGTCCAGTGAGCGTTGAGGCTCGCGGTGGCTATCCTTATGTTCTCACCCTCACTGATGACTTAAGTAGATATGGGTATGTCTACTTAATGAAACACAAGTCTGAGACCTTTGAAAAGTTCAAGGAATTTCAGAATGAGGTAGAGAATCAACGCGACAGAAAAATAAAGTTCTTATGATTAGATCGTGGGGGAGAATATTTGAGCCATGAATTTGGTATACACTTAAGGAAATGTGGAATTGTTTCACAACTCACGCCGCCTGGAACACCTCAGCGTAACAGTGTGTCCGAACGTCGTAATCGCACTCTATTGGATATGGTGCGATCTATGATATCTCTTACCGATTTACCGCTATCATTTTGGGGATACGCTCTAGAGACAGCTACATTCACTTTAAATAGGGCACCTTCTAAATCCATTGAGACGACACCGTATGAATTATGGTTTGGGAAGAAATCTAAGCTGTCGTTTCTAAAAGTTTGGGGATGCGATGCTTATGTCAAGAAACTTCAACCTGAAAAGCTCGAACCCAAATCGAAAAATGCGTCTTCATAGGATACCCTAAGGAAACCACTGGGTATACCTTCTACCTCAGATCCGAAGGCAAGATTTTTGTTGCCAAGAACGAGTCCTTTTTGGAGAAAGAGTTTCTCTCGAAAGAAGTAAGTGGGAGGAAAGTAGAACTTGATGAAGTACTTCCTCTTGAAGCGGAAAGTAGCGCATCTTAGGAAGATGTTTCTGTGGTGCCTGCACCGACTAGAGAAGAAATTAATGATGATGATCAAGGTACTTCGGATCAAGTTGCTACTGAACTTTGTAGGTCCACAAGGACACATTCCACACCAGAATGGTATGGCAACCCTGTCCTAGAAATCATGTTGTTAGACAATGGTGAACCTTCAAACTATGAAGAAGCGATGGCGGTCCCAGATTCCAACTAATGGCTTGAAGCCATGCAATCCGAGATAGGATCCATGTATGAAAACAAAGTATGGACTTTGACAGACTTGCCCGATGATCGGCGAGCGATAGAAAATAAATGGATCTTTAAGAAGAAGACGAACGTGGATGGTAATGTTACCATATACAAGGCTCGGCTTGTCGCTAAGGGTTATCGACAAGTTCAAGGGGTTGACTATGATGAGACGTTCTCAACCGTAGCGAAGCTGAAGTCTATCTGAATCATGTTAGCAACTGCCGCATTCTATGATTATGAGATATGGCAAATGGACGTCAAAACGACATTCCTTAGCGGCTTCCTTAAGGAAGAATTGTATATGATGCAGCCGGAAGGTTTTGCCGATCCTAAGAATGCTAAAAAAGTATGCAAGCTCCAGCCCTCCATCTATGGGCTGGTACAAGCATCTCCTAGTTGGAACATTCGTTTTGATGAAATGATCAAAGCGTCTCGGTTTATGCAGACTTATCGATAAGCCTGCATTTACAAGAAAGTGAGTGGGAGCTCTGTAGCATTTCTCATATTATATGTGGATGACATACTGTTGATGGGAAATGATATATAACTCTTGGAAAGCATAAAGGCCTACTTAAATAAGTGTTTTTCAATGAAGGACCTTGGAGAAGCTGCTTACATATTAGGCAACAAGATCTATAGAGATAGATCAAGACACCTCATAGGTCTTTCACAAAGCACATACCTTGATAAGATATTGAAGAAGTTCAATATGGATCAGTCCAAGAAAGGTTTCTTGACTGTATTAAAAGGTGTGAAATTGAGCTCGGCTCAAAGCACGACCACGGCAGAAGATAGAGAAAAGATGAGTGTTATCCCCTATGCCTCAGCCAAAGGGTCCATTATGTATGCCATGCTGTGTACCAGACCTGATGTAAACCTTGCCGTAAATTTGGTAGGAAGGTACCAAAGTAATCCCGGCATGGAACATTGGACAGCGGTCAAGAATATCCTGAAGTACCTGAAAAGGACTAAGGATATGTTTCTCATTTATGGAGGTGACGAAGAGCTCGTCGTAAAGGGTTACGTCGATGCTAGCTTCAACACAGATCTGGATGACTCCAAGTCACAAACCGGATACGTGTATATTTTGAATGGTGGGGCAGTAAGCTGGTGCAGTTGCAAGCAATGCGTCGTGGAGGGATCTACATGTGAAACATAGTACATGGCAGCCTTGGAGGCAGCACATGAAGCATTCTGGACGAAGGAGTTCATTACCGACCTAGGAGTTATTCCTAATGCGTCGAGCCCGATGACTCTCTTCTGTGACAACACTGGAGCTATTGCCCTTGCCAAGGAGCACAAGAAGACCAGGCATATCAAGCGTAGCTTCAACTCCATTCGTGAAAATGTTCAAGATGGAGACATAGATATTTGTAAAGTGCATACGGACCTGAATGTCGCAGATCTGTTGACTAAACCTCCACAAGCAAAACATGATCAACACCAGAACTGTATGGGTATTCGATTCATCACAATGTAACTATATTATTGACTCTAGTGCAAGTGGAGACTGTTGGAAATATGCCCTAGAGGCAATAATAGAATGGTTATTACTTTATTTCCTTGTTCACGATAATTGTCTATTGTTCATGCTATAATTGTGTTATCCAGAAATTGTAATACATGTATGAATACATAGATCACAACAAGTCCCTAGTGAGCCTCTAGTTGACTAGCTCGTTGATCAACAGATGGTCATGGTTTCCTAACTACGGATATTGGATGTCATTGATAACGGGATCACATCATTGGGAGAATGATGTGATGGACAAGACCCAATCCTAAGCATAGCACAAGATCGTGTAGTTCGTTTGCTAAAGCTTTTCTAATGTCAAGTATCATTTCCTTAGACCATGAGATTGTGCAACTCCCGGATACCGTAGGAGTTCTTTGGGTGTACCAAACGTCACAACGTAACTGGGTGGCTATAACGGTGCATTATAGGTATCTCCGAAAGTGTCTGTTGGGTTGGCACGAATCGAGACTGGGATTTGTCACTCCGTATGATTCAGAGGTATCTCTGGGCCCACTCGGTAATGCATCATCATAATGAGCTCAATGTGACTAAGTAGTTGGTCACGGGATCATGCATTACGGAACAAGTAAAGAGACTTGCCGGTAACGAGATTGAACGAGGTATTGGGATACCGATGATCGAATCTCGGGCAAGTAACATACCGATTGACAAAGGGAATTGTATACGGGATTGCTTGAATCCTCGACATCGTGGTTCATCCGATGAGATCATCGTGGAACATCTGGGAGCCAACATGGGTATCCAGATCCCGCTCTTGGTTATTGGCCAGAGAGTTGTGTCGGTTATGTCTGCACGAATCCCGAACCCGTAGGGTCTACACACCTAAGGTTCGATGACACTAGGGTTATAAGGAAGATTTGTATGTGATTACCGAATGTTGTTCGGAGTTCCGGATGGGATCCCGGACTTCACCTGGAGTTCCGGAATGGTCCGGAGGTGAACATTTATATATGGGAAGTCATCATACGGTCATCGGAAATATTCGGGGGTATACCGGTATTGTACCGGGACCACCGGATTGGTTCCGTAGGTCCACTGGGTGGGTCCACCTGCCCCAGAGGGCCTTATGGGCTGTAGGTGGAAGGGAACCAGCCCCAAGGGGGCAGGGCGCCACCCACCCTAGGGCGCATGTGCCTAGGGTTGGGGGGAACCCTAAAGGGGGCGCCCCCCCCCTTGGCTTGCCCTTGGCCGCTGCCCCCCCTCTAGATCCCATCTAGAGGGGCCAGCCCCCTTCCCCCTTCTCCCTATAAATAGAGGGGGTGTAGGGAGGGGTGCAGCACCACATTCAAGGCGCAGCGCCTCTCCTCCTCTGCAAGAGCTTTGCGAAGCCCTGCCGGAGAACTGCCACTCCATCACCACCAGGCCGTCGTGCTGCTGCTGGAGGCCTCTTCCTCAACCTCTCACTCCTCCTTGCCGAATCAAGGCGCGGGAGACTTCTCCGGGCTGCACGTATGTTGAACGCGGAGGCACCCTTGTTCGGTGCTTAGATCGAATTCGGCTGCAATCTGAATCGCTATGTGTACGACTCCTCCAAGCACATTCTTGCAACGCTTCCGACTCGTGATCTTCAAGGGTATGAATATGCAGTCCCCTCTCTCTCGTTGCTAGTTACTCCATAGATTGATCTTGGTGATGCGTAGAATTTTTTTATTTCTACAACGATCCCCATCACTTGGGTGTTTGGTTTACAGGAATTGCAAGAGCAGAGGAATGCAAAGAAACATGACCAAAATAAAGTGAAACCATATGAAAGCGTGTACGGTTAGAATGTTATTCTGGCACTAATGCACTTGGTCTTATTTTCATGCATAGGATTTTGAAAAGTAGGTCCAGGTGGATGTTTTGCTTCATTCCTTTCAACAAAATGCATGAATAATTGAATAGTAGACTGCCATTGGAAAATTCCCTATTGCTATGTTTTTCCGTTGAACCAAAGTAGCCCTAATGGATCGACGTGAATGTATATTAATAAGTGATGCAACAAGTGTACAACCTCTTTGCCGTAGCCGTGTCGAGCTTAGCATCATTGGGTTGGTCGCTGAAGCAGTTGAGGCAGAGGTGGCTGCCAGAGGTGTGGAGGAAGATCTGAGGAATCTGTAGATGGCATCCAGGGCACTGCTCTGTTGTGATGGATCGTTCTGTCGCTGGAGCAGCTCCGGTGAGCCGTAAGACATCAAGGCTGAAGCAGCACAAGACAGACATCGTCAATCTCAAGTGGGATTCTAATAGCATCTCCAATAGATAATGTAAAATAGATGTAAAATTTACATCACCAAAAACCACCTCACTACAACAGATGAGGTAAAAACTGCTGACTCTGAACTTAACTATCGAAACTGAAATTTACTGTGGAATCTGAATGCTACATTGAAACTGAACGCAATGGTAGTAGAGAGGCACTTGACATGTAGTTTAGGGAGGGCCTGCAGTTCATCTTCAACCTGCACCCCCCTGAGCCGCCAGCCACCACCGGCCGAACCGCCGGCCCCAGCGCCGCTTGGCCACCCCGAAACAACTCCCCACCGCCGCCCCGGCCAGCCCTCTAGGCCCCCGGCCCCCACCCTGAACCCTAAGATAGATAGTGGGGTACCTCTCCAGCGAGCCCCCGTCCCCGCTGCGGGTG
>NC_041385.1:708937514-708939864 GCF_002162155.2 Triticum dicoccoides
CCAAAAGTTGATTCAGTCGACTGAAGTGTGGCTAAATCGGAGCAGAGCAGCAGCACGAGCGAGGGGGAGAGTAGCAGCAGCAGCTGGGCGAGTGAGCGATCGAGCGAGAGCCAGAGCAGCAGCAGCAGCGCGAGCGAGCGAGCAAGAGCTAGAGCAGCAGCAACAGATCTAGCTGGTATGGAAGCCGCCGCCGAAGGGTCCTCACACTGGGGGAGAGCCGCCATGGAGATGTCTCCCGCGGCACCAGCTTCAAGGTAGCCGCTCCATGGGGGTGCGGGATGGAGCACCGAGCACCGGGAGGTCGAGTTAAGGAGAAGGTGCAATGCGATGAGTGTACAAGCTCTTTGGTGGCGCCGAGTAGGCCTCGGCTTCGTCCGAGGAGTCGGTGAGGATGACGCGGTTCAGGTGGAGCAGGTTAAGGCGGTGCTGTGGGGATGGAGCAGCCGCGGCGATCGTCGGAGCAGCTCCTTGGAGGTGGAGGACGGGGTGGCTGAACCGGCGGGACGAAGAGATGGACGATGGATCCTCATCCAGGGAGGTTGACGAGGGACGTCGAGCTGTTGCGTTGGACGACATCATCGGGGAAGAGGCTCCGGCTGGGCAGCGGTGAGGTGGCGGACGGAGGAGGGTGGGGTTTCACGGCTGGAGCGGAGAGGTTATGGCGGCCTGGGATTTCGAATGGCGAAAAGGGGGCGATGGGAGGGGGTGAAGCATGACTTAGGGACGCGCTTGTCCAAAATGTAGGGTGTGTTACAAAAGTACCCCCCACCAATTTGAACTAGCGGCCCTTTCGGCTCAGGGTTAGAAGGGGGATTTCGCGTGTCAGGATTTGGCAGCTGGAGGGAGTTTTCGTGCGCATTGTAATTTTGGGATAGCAAGGCGCGTGTTGTGAAGGCGCCAGTTTTGGGAGCACGATATCTGAATTTTCGGGATATAACAAGACGCGGGTTGAATTTTAGGGACAAGCCTAACGTGTAGTAATATTGTACTTGTACGTACCAAATCAATTCGCACTTCCCTCAACCAAAAATAAAACAAAAAAATAAAACTATTCACATCACACAAAGAGAGAGTCTTGCCCTGTTTTACTATACAAACGCTATTCAAAGCTACTCCCTCCTTCCATCTATATAGGGCCTAATGCATTTTTCGATGCTAACTTTGTCCAAATATTAGACCAATAATATATGACATGCAACTTACACAAAGCACACCGTTAAATTCGTTTGTGAAAGGTTCTTTCAATGATATAATTTTCACATTATGCATGTCATGTACTATTAATCTTGTCAATAGTCAAAGCCGGTCTTAAAAATCTCATTACACCCTATATAGATGGAAGGAGGGAGTATGAATCCATGTTATGTCCGATTACATTTTTTTGCTTGCTATATAATGCATGTAACCTACTCATACCAACATTTTAGTGCATTCCAAATGTCTATACTACCGCTGCAATTCGAACTAAATTTGAATTCGTTTCTCTATTTCAATAAGAATCTACATCATGATTGTTGCCAACTTCAACCATCATTCGTGTATTACCTTAATAACACACCACATGATTACTATAGAGATAGATATGAACTATGTGTACCACATGAACTCGAATTCTATTTTTTGAATACACGTGATGTTGATTCCAAATAATAGTACATTTGATGTACTAACTATATATTCATAATCTAAACCATGTTCCATACGTACACCATGTTTATCACACAAAGTATAGTGCCCCGCCCCCTACATTATGACAAGTATTTCGACCGGAGCTGCAAAAGCCACACATTAGCCCAACTTATAATCAATGTTCTATGTATTATATGTAGTACTAGCAATATGCCCATGCGTTCCGCAGAACATCAACATGATCAACGGGCCTAATTTGCAAATATGGAGAGGGGTATGGGTATCTTTTTTCAAACTTGCCATAGTTTCCTTCCTATCCGCCAGATATAAATCGGATGGCCTATATTGCAGGATGGCAGGCACACCATCATCAACAACTCCGTTTTTTATAAGAGTAGAGATAAAATATATTATATGTAGTATAACATGTTCATAACCACACCATGTGTATCACTGTTATATATATTCACACATGCGTCGGTTTAAAACACTATGATAAATTCTTCAAATATCTGAATTCGCTTTTTATAATGAAGTATGATCTCTATTCGTATTTTACACCCACACAATCCTCTTATCTTTATAGCTAGCGCTAACTTTCTCTCGTGCACGCACACGCCCGCATCCCTCTCACCCTCCCTCAGCATTCTCTAGCTCCATCGCGTAAATTCGTCTTTTCACTTTAGGTCATTCACCCATGGTGTGTGTAGCCCCCCCCCCC